>NC_134934.1:9106363-9409393 GCF_051020765.1 Lasioglossum baleicum
TTCGCCGATAATCCGGGAGGTAACACCTAGAATTTATATTTTATCCGATATGTAACGTTACGTAACAGTTTCGAAAGTTGTCTATAGTTAATTCTACGCGTATACAAACCCAAGAAATGGGTGCTCCGTCTCTTCTAGACTCTGTACTAAGCCGTGCGAAGCCTGCAAACTTCCCTGATTCTTTCACAGAAAATACTAAAAGTACATTTCTGGACTCCCTGTAAGCTTGATTCAAATTGGCTTCGTTTTGCGGTAACGTACTCCATACTCCTTTCGCCTTGGACAACGTAACATTCTCGGCATTGTTCGATTTGATGATGAAAAATCTAACAAAAAGAACTTTAAGACATGTTCTTGGCATTTACGTTATAGCGTACTTATCTAAACGTTCGCAAGTAGAGAAACCAACGAGTTTACATAAGATTAATGAAAACATAATATGTAATAAAAGCAGCAAACCTTGCATCCCTAAACAAGTAATTTAATTTTGTGGCATAATCGTAGCTCTTGACAATTCCTTTACTCTCCTTAGACCTCGCACGCTTTGTTTCGGGGCTGGAGGATTTCGAATCCCTTGACCTAGCACGTTTTCCCCTGTTTTTTCTATTGCGTTTATTGTCTCCACGCGAGGATTTAGTCGAAACTGAGCTTATACTAGGCTGACTAGAATCTGAATTCGAACTGCTAGACGAAACTTCACTACGTGTGTCGTACGTTTCGTCGGCAGCGATTTTTAATTCGTCTACTATGTCATTCTCTCCGCAACTTAGATTTAAGTTGTCTCCGTCGGTATTATTGTCCATAGTTTCACTGTTTATTTGATCACTTTCACTAATGCTCGTAAATATATCTCTTCACTTGTCCCGTCATCCAGGCTTTGTACTGCTGGATGTTTCGGGCTCTCTTGCGTGAAGCCAATGCAGTTCTGGCGCCTTTAAACCTTTTCTGAAACGCAAATATAAAAAAGGGCTTACTAGATGGATATCCAGCAGGCTGTGATACTTGTCCGAGAACAATATCATATTCGAACGAATCTGGCATGTCATACGGCAATTATACGGTAGAAAGCAATGTGGCAACATTTTTTAGCATACAAGGAGGAAAGTTTCTGAAGATCGCACACGAAATCCGATTTAATGTCACTGTGGTAAAAGATTTAAAAAGTCCATTCGCCAAAAACTTTGACTTTAAGATTGTCCTTATGCCGTTTGATTAAAATGTTTTACGAGTTTTATAAAATATATATATATATATATCTACAATGTCTGCAAGTACACCTTGCGTTTGGTAGATATGAATTGTATTGCCTAGGGTCGCAAAAGAGTTTTTTTGTTTCAATGGAAACAACTTTTAACAAAGAAAAACAACTTTGCTTCTCTCTCTCTTTCTCTCTGTCTCTTTCCCTTTTTTTTGTTAAATTCACGAATATAAATGTCCGTTTTATATAAGCAGAAAACTAAATGATATGTTTTGAACTGCAGAAGATTTTCCCTCTGTTCGTAATGAAACGGAGTACACAATTCTCGTTGCTCTATGAAACACAATGAGTGCCGCTTTTTTTTCGAACGTTATACGTGAATGTTTCTGGTAAAGTTTATTTAGTAAACAGACAGTTTACAAGATTAAACAATCTTGGCTAAAATGTGTTTTTTTTTTTATATATTTGTAGCCTATTTTTAACGTATGGAGGCGAGGAGTCTCGTCGATGGTTTTGTTTTTCTGTGTACGTCAGACAAAACAACACATTGTGCTCGTTTGATGCTGTATATTTATTATGCAGTCTTTGGAAACGCGGAGGCTATGCCTAGGAGAAGTCCGTTGCGAATAGTAAATTGGTTACTAGCACAATCGGCACCACAAAACATACGTAACTCGAGACCATCGTTCTCGCCAGTTTTGATTTTATCGAAAATAGTTCATGGTTTTACAAACATAAGTCCTTGGACGTTAGAAACCCTTTTAGGCAGCTCGTACACACTTACGTGCACACTCGTTCTTCACTTTAACACACTTCGCACCTCACGCAAGAATGCTCAATGATATTATCGTATGCGTTCAACAACTATATCTACGACTTCTTCCGCACGAAATACATTGGAGATTTGCACAAGGGATTTCCGCGTCTCTTCATTAAACCACAGTAAACGATCCTTTCTTCACAGAACCGTAAACCACAGCGTCCATTGTGTGACGTGTACACCAGGATCGATAGAAAAGATGATACCCCATGATACACAGTCATCTTACAGAGGCGAAACTCTCACGTTTTTCGATAGTTCAGTGTTCAGCATTCAGTCTAGTCTATACAGGGTGTCCCAAAATTCGTGAACTTCCCGAAAGGTGGTGGTTCCTGAGACCTGCTGAGACCATTTCAAGCGACATTTTCCTTTGCAAAAATGTTATCCGCGGCTTTGTTTAGGAGTTATTAACGAATAACACGGACCAATCAGAGCGCAACCTAGACGCGAGTTGCCACAGTCGGCCCGGTGCGCCAACTGTCTATTGGCTGTTTACTGTTTTTCGTTAATAACTCCTAAACAAATAAGCCGCGGATAACGTTTTTGCAAAGGAAAATATCGCTTCAAATTGAAATGGTCTCAGGAACCTCCCATTTCCGGGAAGTTCATTAATTTTGGGACACCCTGTATAGCTAAAGTATATTCTAATCTAACTCATTGACGAATCTTTGACCAATAGCGATCCACTATCGTCGCACGCAGTGTCGCTATTGGACGGGAGTTCTGCGATTATATTTATTATGTAGGATTTATACGTGAATCTATTTTTATAATATATCGTTTTATTTGAAAAATTTCTTATATTCATTTATTTTTACTTTTTCTATCTTCGTTTTATTAGTATAATTGTTTATCTCGAGCTTATCAAAAGATCGGCATAGGTGTTTGAATTATCCTCTCTGGAATCTTATCCAACGTGAAGACGAGATTTCTTTCTCTTGAAAATATTTCGAAACGAAAATCCCTAGAGGCGTGCAAGGGTCGCCATCTTTAAAAAGGAACGACGACCATCTTGGACCATTTTTCACGGGTTGTTGACACGGGCAGATCACAGCCGGTTGTGAAAGTGTTTCGCGATGTAAAATCGTATCGCGATTAACTTGGAAATAAGTAGTGGTTGTTTAGAAAACTAGAATTAAAAGCGATACCGGTTCACGCGTTCGAGATTACTGTGCGGAATACTATTCTAGAACGAAAGTGTGAAAAAATTCGCGGTAACGAGCGTCTGTCACGAATATAAGCGATCTTGACAGAGACAAGTGCGAAAGTCTTATTATATTCGTGTAATTTTTCCTAAGGAGAGGAGTTTTTCGGTTGTGCTCTTTACGTGCGTGAAGAAAATTGAGCTGTCGCGTTCGACGAACACGCGAAACCTTCGAAAATACATCGTTGCAAAACGGAAAATGGTTTCGTGCACATGGTGACACCTCTGGTTAGTTTGCGAATCCTATAAACAATTTGACATATTTCGTTTAAAAACAATTTCGCACGATCGTCTGCATTGTTATCGTTGCGGATCGAACGTCGATTATGAAAGTAAATGTCGAACGAGAGATCCTTCGATGCTAAAAGTATTATCCGAAATTTTCTTCGAAAACCCGCTGGTCAGCACCTTTATAATGGCGAAACGCTACGTACGTTTACTTGAATTTTTGTAAACATTATGAATCATTGATATTAAACGTAGGGTCTCATTATTATGCAATTTCAATTTTCTATTCTCTTTACATGCATGCTGTTCAATAGTAATTCACTGACACGTTTTGCTCGAACGAATAACGCCTCTAACGAGTTTTATCTGCTACTGTTTATCGTTCGGACACAAGATAGACGTATTGTCAAAGTAAATATCGTAAAACGAACTTAACACGACACTATGGGGACTTTTCTTTTCCGAAACGGAAATACGTGATTTTTATCGGACCGCACACGGAACAGAAGTAAACTTTAAACATTTATACATTGATTAACAAGAAAATCATCGAATTATTATTTACACCCGGTATTCGTACATTTTAAATCGGAAACGATTAACAAAATGAGAGAGAGAAATACTCGAAATCTAATGAAATTATTTAAGATATCGAAAAGTATCGCTATATGTATTATCTTATCATCAAATTGTTGCCTTATGAATGTGTCATGCGGATAATACATGTTCCTCAAAAGATACGACTGTGTCAGCATGTTATTATACTTTTAAAGAAACATATTTATGGAAGGTGTGCATGGCTACTCTATACACCCTACACATCCCCTTTAATACTAACTATAAAGCTTGTATGTATTACATTGTTAATTATAAAATTGTAACATTTTTAATCCGGGATATTCAAACATAATTAATCTGATAAAACAAAAAAAATTTAATTATTTCGAACAATTATATACGAACTTCGAAAATGAGATTAGAAAATGAAGAATTTTTTCGAAGTATATTTTTTACGAAATATATCGTTTTATCCGGTTTATGGAAAATTTCGCGGAATTTTTGGTGACACATTGAAACGTGAAACTGTCGTGAAAAAGACAGCAAGTGAAAGTTAGCTGCATTAGCTTGATTATTTATTTTAAGGTACAGGTTTACTTTAGTCTATTATTACAAAGGTGTACATATTATATACAAGGCACATAATACGAGCTCATAACATGTGTATGCTTCCACTTTTCATACTTCAACTACAGAGAAAGGATTCAAGTATTGATTGCAGGAGCATGGTGTGCTATGGCAATGGGAGGAGGGTGAAGCCCAGACAAGACCCCACCTCTGTATACTATGCCCTCCATTTAAGTCTAACTTAAATCATTTCAGACAATCAGAGACAGATATACCTAATGTAATCTCTTAATAAAATGCTTCACTAATGCTATTAAAGAATATGCTTACTATTTCAAAGAAGTATCACAAGTGCCTATCAGATCAATGACCTGCATACATGTTCAATGATACATGCACAATACATTCTCAGGATCATTCAGCAACATTACAATATCATTTCTAGCAATTCTATTTTATTTTCTTTCTTTTACAGATCATCAAGAAAAAAACAATGTTTCACATAAAAAACACATGAATGACAATGGGCTGAAGCATATCGGGCTTTAAAATTCGCATTACTTTTATATAAGCGAGGTCCAGGTACTAATATATCTTTTAAAGTTATTTTATTCCATAAGATTGAATTTCATTGGTTATATCTTTCTTTTGTAACAGAAGAAAAGCCATGGCAACAGTGGAGGAAAAGAAACGAGTTGGCGGTTCAAAAGTGTCAGCCATCGCGAACATCTTCCAGTCGAAACCGCAACTGGACAATTTAAGCCATAGATCCAATAATATTTTGACCGATGGTTTCAAGGAACCGGCTGTGCCTCTGAAAGAATCTCCCACTCAAGTCACAGTTGTTAGAACCGAAAGTCATGTTGCCCGTTTCAACAATGCGAGAGCACTTTTCGAGAAGCTCGGGGAAGAAAACAAACCGAACAAACAGTAAGTATAGACCGTCCGAAACGAACGATAAACGCAGTTAAGATAATGTATCGGGCGTAGCTCATCTATCTTATAAATTCTGTGCAGGGTCGACAGAATCGCGAAGCCCAGCAACCTACACGGTTTAAGATCACGTTCTAGTTCAGCAAATTCTGGATCAGGTTGTACATCCCCGGCAAGATCGCCTCGTCCTCGATCCCCATCGCCTCCAGGAACCAGGGATCATTTGAGCAACTGGAGCGCGAGCGTTCCAGCCTTGAACGCCGAAAGACATTTCGAAAATGGCCACAACCACGGATTCGATCATGTGCCGGACAAACACAAATCGCGGTCAGGATTTGGTAAATTCGATAAAAATTACGGGAAGGAGAATCGCCTGGACGAACGTCCGGAGAAGCCAGAGAAACCTGAAAGGCGGTTGAACTCGAAAGAATTGATCGAGAAGCAGAAAAATTGGACCAGTCATTTTTCGAAAACCAGACCGAGCAGATACAACTCGGATCCGAATAGATCGGTGGTTCAGAGCTCTCTGAACCAGAGTACGAACAAGGTGAACGTCGATGCTGTTTCCGCGGGACACGCACAAAACTCCGCGAACCTTGATAACGAAGTGAAAAGACCCACGGATATTTCAACTAATCCAGCGACGAGATCCGCGAGCTTTTGTTCCGTTAGATCGGCAGCCATATCTCCGCCACCGCCGCTACCACCGACGAGAAATTCCTCGAACGTGAAGAAAGAAAGGCCGGCCAGCATCGCGGCCGTCTCTCCTTCGGATATTCCTAGTAGTCCCGAGTACGCTACTATAAATAAATATTTTGATACTTCGCCCACCATACCAGAGTACGCGGTTGTACAAAAGAATACGAACGTACAAAACAAGCATTTCCAAAGAAACCAAGAACAACGGGAAATTTTGAAGAACACCGTCACCACCCCGACAGAGAAAACGCAAGACTCGTTTATACCCGAGTACGCGGTTGTACAGAAGAACACTGTAGCCAAAGCACATTCGCGGAACGCAGACATATCAAAAAATACTTCTGCTCAACATCCGAAGGGGTTTAGCAACTCGGAGACTAATCTCAGCTCGAAAAATCCGCACGCAAGCTCAAGTATTGATATTTACACGCAGTCGAAATCGCACGTTTCACCATACGATAGGAACTCTGATATATCTAGTCCAACGCGGAGCATGTCAATAGAGAATATGACTAGCATCTCGTATGAGAACAGGGGAAGGAAAGATGGCGATTTACTCGACGCTCCGGAGTATTTAAATTATCCTACAAACTCGATTCGTTCGCCGCCGAAGACTTCCGAATGGAGGAACGAGTGGTTAGCTAAGAACGACGAGATCTTGAAGAAAGCGGCTGACCTGAAGAATTCGAGAGAGATGCTAGACACGGACGGCAAGAACGAAGTTGTCAGACCTGATCCAAGACCGGACTGGGCCAGATCCTGCATCAATACGGTCAGAAAAAAAGATAATTCGACGGATGAAAGGAAAATCGAATCTTCGAAATCTCCGGATCCGGAATTAAGACCACCATCTGGAGGTACGGATAGCGCTTCTTCTAGTATGAGCTCCCCTAGCTCCCCTTCCAAGGATAGTAAAGAAGAGAAGGCAGATAAGGAAATGTCTGAAAAAATTCAAGCGGGTATAGTATATAAGAATCTTACTCAGTAACATGACTTAAGTCCACATCTTAAACAAACGTACGTAATACATTCTATACACGTTTGAATACTCAGTAATTATACCAACAAAATATGAAACAAATATAAATGGGTCATTTCATGCCAAATCGATCACTTTTTGCAGACACCATCGTCGATTTTGTTCTAAATGAAATATGTTGTAGTCCATGTGAAATTACGGGGGGTTTAAGTCATCATTTTGCCGGTTTCGAATTTTTTTACAAATGGCAGGCCTTCAAAGTTTTCAATTTTTACCATTTTGGTGAGAACGGGCCTTGCTTACGAATTTTTATCTTGGGAACTGTTTGTCCGATTGAGCTACATTTTTTTTTGTTTTATTCGGAATAGATTGGGCTATTACAAAATAATTTTTTCAACCCCAACAATCAAGTTTATAATGTCGAAAAATTTAAACAAATTCTTTTTTTACGTTTTTTTCGATGAGGGGCCAGAGTGATTTAAATTTTGAAAAAAATATGGTTATATTCCTTGAAGTTTCCCCTTTAAAATGTTGTACCTGGAGAACACTATTAAAGGGCTCATTTTAAAGGGGAAACTTCAAGGAATATAACCATATTTTTTTCAAAATTTAAATCACTCTGGCCCCTCATCGAAAGAAACGTCAAAATAGAATTTGTTTAAATTTTTCGACATTATGAAGTTGATTTTCGAGGTTGAAAAAATTATTTTGTAATAGCCCAATCCTTTCCGAATAAAACAAAAGAAAAATGTAGCTCAATCGGACAAACAGTTCCTGAGATAAAAATTCGTAAGTGAGGCCCGTTTTCGCCAAAATGGGCAAAAATTGAAAACTTTGAAGGCCTGCCATTTCTAAAAAAATTAGAAACCGGCAAAATTATGACTTAAACCCTTCCTAATTTTACATGGACTACAACATATTTCATTTAGAACAAAATCGACAGGGTGAACCACGAACTGTGATCAGTAGAGATTACTCTGTTATCAGCAGATCGAAAATGTTTTTTTATCAAGAGAGCTTCCACGTGATTGTATCAAATTTTTCGTCAACTCTTTTTTCTCATGGTTTACAAGGTCACCTTCAATTTTTTGGAAATACACCTATCATTTTTTCACGCCTATTCGTTAGAGGATTTCAAGGCGAATTCGGTAAGTATCATAGCATAAAAAAATTGCAAAAATGCTTATTTCATTCTTTTTTTTACGAAAAATTTGCTATAATCACGCGAATATACCGGACAAAAACATTTTCGATCGGACTGCTAATAACGGAGTTATCTCTACTGGTCACGATTCGTGGTTCACCCTGTATGTACAAAAGACACGAATTTAATGTGAATACGCTATTGGTTGTTCGAATTTAGACCAAATTTTTTTTTAATTGCCGAAAAATCATCGTTTAATAACGTATTTACATTTTGATATTTTACCGTGGCAGTCTGCCAAAATACTGAAAAGTAAAAGCCCAGGAGGAAACTCCCCTCCTTCCCCTTTTTCCTCCTCTTCTTGATCTCAGTTCCTCCTACCGGTTTCAACAGTATTATTTATAGAAATCTCTGTGTATTCTGTTCTGCTTCTGTCTGGTGGTACTTTGCAGCATTTTCTTCGGAAAAGTATTTTTCAAATTCCGATCGATTTTCGTCCCGGTAGTGTGAACAAAAAAAAAACCAGATTTGTTAAAAATTAATCGCTGCCGTCGAGCTGTGTTTTTGTGGAATGTGGAGCTACGAAAAAATTCGATATTTCCCGATGTGTTCTTCGAAAAACGTGTTCCCTGAGAAAGATAGTGTCAGTAACGTGTAATGATATAGCATAAAAATTTTCTACGCAAAAGTATGTGCGGTATTCTTCGCGTTTTACCAGATACATTTGCATCGAAGTTTGTTTATATCGTTCGTGTAGTTCAATCTTTCGAATCGTTCGAAGTTCTCAAGTTATCGTAACGAAACTCTTATAGTTCACTTTTTGTTGTGCATTTCCGAAATAAGTTTAATTTAAAAATTCTTTTCGTTATTTTATACACGAAAGCTACAAATACCATGTGTCTACGACTGCTTTGCATTGATTGTCGAGGTACTTTACAACGACCACTTTAAACAATTACGTTTTCACTTTGACAAGCGGTGTATATTCAACATTGTAATATTATTTTTCAAGGTCGAAACAGCTATGAGCTGGAACCCGAAGATCAAGAGAAGCCCGCGTCCTACACGGAAACTATTTCTGAGAAGGACGTTTCAGATAAAAATTCAAGATTCAGCGAAACGGACACAACCACCGTGATTCGACGTTCTCACGTTCGCGTCGATCTGCAAGCAGCTGGTTTAGGACAACGACCACCATCGGTAATTAGCTCGGATCAGGAGTATCCAGCACTGGAACATAAAGACATACCGATACCCTCGCCATATGCAAAGAAAATGCAACAAAACCAGGACGTGTCTCTGCCGAATAACGAAGTGAAGCCTCAGACGAAAGCGAGCATTGAGGAGAACGCTGTAATAAAAACAGATTCGACGAAAAGTTGCCATAATAAGATGTCCCAGGATAGTAATCACGATCATGGGCGAACCAATTCAGTGATCACAGAAGTAAATCAAAATGTAGTCTTAGATAGTAAGTCAAAGTCGAATATCATAAACGAGAGGCACGCGTTCGCGGAGACGATATGCCAGAAGACCGTGTCGAATGCGAAGAATGATCAAATCAAGATTTCGATGCGGGAGAAGATAGCGAAAAACAAAGAGGAAGTGTCTGGGAAACGATCGAGTTTCGCGGAGGTCGACAACAAGGATCAAACGGACAAAGCCATTTTAAATACGAGTCAAAGTTCGTCAATCTCGAACGTCCACGGCACCGATAATCTCATCGAGAAGCCTGTCAACAAAGAGGTGACAGAATCGGACGAGGCTGTGTATCATGTGAATACCTCGAAAGTAAATTCCAAGTCTGCCAGCCAAAAGGAATATGTAACGCTAGCAGGTAGTACAACACCGCCATCCAAATCGAATTCCCAGACAGTAAGCGCCGTTTTAAATAAAACTGCGGAGGAATCGGATCAACCGCAAACCACGTGGGAACAGGAGAAGCTCAAGGCTGAATTAGCAAAATTACGACTGCAGGAAAGCAACTCTGTCAATTCGGTCCAACAAACAAATACACCTTCGAGCGCGTCCCCTGTTATTATACCTCCGCAGCATACGGATAAAAAGCAAGTTACCGATCACGTCCCATCGGAAAGCAGTCTTCACGAAGACAGCGATTCGAGCGATACCAAGACCATCACAAATTTGGAATACGCGCCGGTGGACACGTTACACGTTAACGAGCAAAATACTGTGAAGAGCGCGATCGAAACCTCGTCGAAAACTAATCTGAACCAAGCAGTTTCTGTAACACCGGACACCATGACTGCCGACGAAGCAGAAAACCTGCTGAGTTCTCGGTAAGTGCGTAAACCATAAACGTTTGAAGTACAGACAATTTTCGAGGACAGTTCATTCTCGTATTATTAGTAAAACAAGTCCATAGAACGTTTTCACACGAAATTGATCATTCTAGTTATATAGTAAATGATTTTTGGCGACAACTTGCGACAAGCTTACTAGCACTTTGCTTTCTTTCATTTGAATTCTAATATTTTCTATTATTCGTGTTTATTTCAATGCGATTTCCAACAAACTCGTTACCTATTGGGGCCACAGCATCCTAGAGAAAAAGATAAGGTAAGAGAAACCTTTGTTTTTGTTGTTGTTACGGCTGAACTGTTCAAGTTCACCGATCATAATATTAAAAGTATGAGAGAGCAAGATCAATCATATGAATCAAATCAATTAGACAAGGATCAGCTTTATTGTCGGATGAGGAAGCGCAGGAAATAGCAAGACTGTTGTCTCCTACCGTGAGCACTGAGGCTGTGAACGATGGAAGTTCTATCGATAAGAACAAAGAGCTGGATAAAGAGAGGGAGAGAGAGGATCAAGACAATACCCCAGATTGGCTCTCCGATGTCTTGTCTGCTCCAGATACCAGTCTTATTAATAGCACCACTAATGATTATAGGTGAATCAGTTTGGTCTTTTATGTTTTTATTTTCACTTTATATCAATATTTTGCGGCTTGCGCTACGACCTTGTTTCCATTAGTTTGTTGAACGGGAAACGAAGCGTTTCACCGTCGATATGCAAAAACAGAAGAATTATTTGTCAACAAGCAATTTGAAAATCTCTTGTCGTTTTTAGTTTATCCCATAGATCACGTAGCGATTTAACCATAGACTCGTTAACGGAGAGTCAAGTGGGTTCTGTAACCGGAAGCGAAAGTGGTCTTCTTGGATCGGTTAGCAGCTTGAACGATACTCACGAGACTAATGACGATACAGAGACTGAACATCAGGATGAGTACATGCCGCCCATGCCAGGAAAAATTGTAAGATCATGCTGGCAATTAGACTGCGGAATTTTATGCAAGTTTCCTTTCTTTTTACCGGGTTTCTCATAGGTAGAATAAAGAAGAAACATGGGACCTGTTAATGCATAAAGTTCCGCAATCTGTTAACAACGAAAGTGTAATAAATATAATGAACGTGTTAATATCTGTTCAGGTGTTGGTGGAGAACGGAGTACACTATTTCGAGGATGGTCATTTTTGGATGGAGGTTGCAGGAATACCGGAATCGGACGAGGAGAAAGATGATTACCCGGCGACTAGTCCAGTTCGGAAAATGAATAGAAAGGTCACGTTCGATACCGGGCCAATGAGAGTTTATTCCACTCATTCGGTGAACGAGTACGATCGTCACAATGAGGACGTGGATCCCGTTGCTGCGAGCGCCGAGTATGAACTCGAGAAACGGGTGGAGAAGATGGAGGTGATGATACAATATCAATTTTATATACAGGCTAACCGAAGCAAGTAGTTTTTGTAAATGGTTTCTCTACCAGACATGTCTGTAGAATTGAATGCTGTATATAGTCCAGTCAATGAATGCTCATAAGGGGGTGTAGAGGGAAATGGGAGCAACACAATTTTTAACTTTGGGACTTTGTTTGGACTAGAAGGTCCCTTTTTTCGGTTTTCCGCTTATATCTCGGAAACTATGCGTCCTAGCGATAAGACCATTCTATACAAAATTAAAGCTGACAGAATGTGCCATAAGATTGACTCCATTCAGTTTTTCGCTATCTCGCATAGTTTCCGAGATACCTCCTAACTAGTCCAAACACAGACTCAAAGTTAAAAATTGTGTTCCATCCATTTCCCTCTACAACTTTTCGTTGACTGGGCTAATAGTAAGTTCCTGCTAGATAAAGGGTTTCTAATGATCTTTCGATGGAAGTCAGAGTTCACTTCAAGGTCATGTTATTAATATCTCCGAATGCGTTTCAATGTCAGCTAGAATATGCAAGGAAAAAAAATATACATTTACAAGAAAAAAATATATCGATTACCTCGAAAACTCCGGTGAAAAAGATTTTGCGAAAAGAATAAAATTTGCAAAGCATTCACCTTGCGATACCACTTACATTGCATTAATAAAATTGTCATCGCTAGACTGCCGATCTTTATGCAAAATAAAAATTGACTGCATCAATTGCAAGAAATAGAAACTAAATTGAATGTTAACATTTTTCTACAATTTTGAATGCATAAAGGTTCGCAGTCTAGTCATCACAAATAAAGGAGATACTTAGGTGGACCAGTCTGTATACGATTTTGTTAGAAATTCACATTCGTGATTCGAAATAAATATATTTTCAGGTATTTCCGGTGGAGCTGATGAAAGGACCGGAGGGTCTCGGTTTAAGTATTATCGGGATGGGTGTCGGCGCGGACGCGGGCCTCGAGAAGTTAGGTATATTCGTGAAAACCATCACGGAGAAAGGGGCAGCCGCGCGAGAAGGCAGAATACAAGTAAACGATCAAATTGTTGAAGTGGACGGAAAATCATTAGTCGGGGTTACGCAAGCTTATGCAGCCAGTGTTCTTCGAAATACTTCAGGTCTTGTGCGTTTTGTGATCGGCAGAGAACGCGACCCAAATTCTGAAGTAGCTATGCTAATACAACAGAGTCTACAGGCGGATAAGGAAAGGGAGCAACAACAACAAGCTAATTCCGCTAGGTATTCATTCGATACTTTCCTCTACGCGATCTTTTCTTTAAACATAGTTTCCCAATGATGGTTTATCCTTGCTCGCCAATGTCTATGACGACAACCTACGGCCACCTCAATGATGACACGATGTCTCTTGGGGTACTGAGGGAAAACAACAAGAGAATACATTCGTGTTTAGACTGCGGATTGTTATGCAGAATAAAAATTGTTTGCAGTAATGCATTCACCTCATTTTACCATAAATGCATAAAATCCGCAGTCTATTCATGTTTCATCCACGTCGCTTGTATAACACGAATGTGTTCCCTCGTGCGTCCGATAAATTATTTATAAACGTGTTTCAACACGATCGCCTCTGTTCTTGCTATAGAAAACTGAATTTCTCGGACGCCTCGCCCGATGGTCAACGATCTGCTGAGGAGATGTGTGTCGGAGGCATGGGTGCGATACCAGGATCTCCAGCGATGTCGTCGTGTTCCGAAGGGGACCCTCCCCACAGTCCTATCGAAAGTTATTTGTCCGCTTCCGGTCGCAGTAGATCTCCTATCATTAGCTCATCGATGCCACCGCACATGCCTACCACACAAAGCGACGTTGACAGTCTGAGACTACTTTTACAAGAGGTAATTTTCTCTCCTTCTCTCTTTCTCTGTCTCTCAACCGGAACGATGATGAGTAGACGGCGGATTATATGCATTTATGACAAGAATGAGATGCAATTTAACCCTTTGCACTCGGAGCTATTTTAACTGGAAGACTAAACTTTCTTTCCGATCTAGAATAATTCCATTCCCAGTGATTTTTTAAATTTTATGGATAGGAAATTGGTGTAATACCTCGTACAGTACCTAAATGTTTAGTAATTTATTAGATACCGATATATTTGATAGTGTAAACAATATTTTGAATAATGGTACAGCAATTTTTAGCGGTGCCTCAGAGGGGACAACCGAGTGCAAAGGGTTAAAACAGTAATAACATTAGAAGAGTTTATAAATACTGTCGTATCAGATGTTTGTTAAATTTTAAAGAATTTTAAATTGAAGAATTTGACTCCAGTTTGTTGCAATTTAGGAAGAAACTGTTCATTTCGCATAAAGATCCGCTGTCTAACGATAGGGAACGTGTGGTATAGGTAGACTATGATGTGCACATCACTAGATCGCCGGAAAACTTTTAAACCATTTCCAACAAGGTTTAAGAATTTTCTGGCAACCACGATGAAACATTTCGACTGGCATATTTGTTCATTTATTTTCCTCGAACGTATAATTAATGAGAAATACATAACGTGGCCTCATTATTTATCAGGAAGTAGCGTTTCTCGCAGTGTCGGAAAACGTGTGTTATTTTCAATTAGTTTTGTTGATAGAGCCTGTACAGCGCACTTTTGCATTGTTTTTATTAGTGCACGAAGTATATCTAGTGTTTCGTACATACGTTTTTTACAGTTTCGTATTGAACAGTGAAAAAACTATGCACTATAGAATATTGTACATAAATGTATATACGAGTTATATTGAGTTATACCCCACCATTTTTGTGTACACATCTCAGCGCACCTTCATAGGAGTTCATAGGAGTAAATATATTTTTGGTTTTGCTTATGCACTGTGTTCGTTGTTCGCTGCTTGCAGAGTCAGTATAAACTAGCATTAGCAGACGGAGAGGTGGAAAAGCTGAAAGCTAAGGTAAACAAAACCAGATTTTTCGCAAAAGCTATTTTATGTGTTTCGTACATCGCACGCTGTTATCCATGAAATCATGCATACGCTTCCCATACCGTTCATATACCATATACAGTGACACCCACTAATAGTCGGACACTCTTAAAGACACCATAACTTTTTTTAATATTGGAATATAGGACTTCAAATTTTTGGAGTAGTTAGAACAATGAATTTGCTACACAACGTGACAAAATTTTTTGACAAAAATTCCAAGTTGTCGGAATCGCAGAGAAAATACTAAAAGTTGTGTTTTTCAACCTTTTTATGTGGGCTTATATGGAAAATTTAGAGAACGCGTTTCGTAGATCTGCATCAATTAAACATATTCTGAAAATATACAAACGTTTGAAGATGGTATAAATGGCAGTTTTTCACGATTTTCGGTCTCCCACTGCAGTAATTCTTAGGATTCTTACATCTCTCAATGCCTGTCGTTTTTTTCCCGCGTTAACCGATTTCTATGAAACTTACACAGTGCATATAATTGACACAGATCTACAAAATGTATTTTTTAAAATTTTAATATAGGCCCGCATAAAAAAGTTGTGAAATGCAACTTTCAGTATTTTCTCTACAATTCCGACCAAATGCAATTTTCGAAAAAATTTCTTTTCACGTCCTGTAGTAAACTAATTGCTCTAGCTTCCCAAAAAAGTTCAAGTCGCAGAGCCCAATATTAAAAAAGTGATGGCGTTTGTAAGAGTGTCCGAATATTAGTGGGAGTCACTGTATATCGAATCGCGTTGGCCTTGCGTTAGGATCAATCTCATTGTATTCTTTTCATTTATAGCTTGTAGACTTGGAAAACAGTGGGGCAGGTAGCGAGGAGTATGCGGCGAAATTACGCGAGTCCGGATTGCGACTCCACGAATCTGAGAGAGCTTTAGGCACTGCCAGACAGGATTTGGCGACAGCGCGGGAAATGCTGGCTCAGGCAACAGCACAGAATGCTGCTTTGCAACAGAAATATGCACGAGCAAGAAGAGCAGCACGCGAGCTGCGCGCGGACATTGCAGCTCGAGACGAATTCTATCAACAGCTGCTACAGGAGAAAGATACGGAGTACAATGCTCTTGTGAAGAGTTTAAAGGATAGGGTACACGAACAGCTATTATTATTGTTACATATGAAACGTTCGACTTTCAAGAGTAAAAGTAAGACTATAATGAGAATATAAAGAATGGATATTCAGAGAAATTATGTAATACACACCTCAAAAGAATTAAGGGATCACTTGTGCGAACCCGAAAGATTGGTCCCACTTTACGTGATCATAACTCCGTCAAAAATTGTCGTATCGATATCGTTAAACAATGGTTTGAAAGCCTGAAACCTCTAGTTTCAAATGCTCTGTTTCAAATTCTTGCTATGTTGGTTTTTTACAAAGTTATAGCGAGATGAAGGCAACATTGACGGTTAACAAAAATTTTGTGCAACTTTGGAACATCACACGGGGAGCAACAAATTTTTTTGATAAATCGCGTTAATATCATTTGGAAGGGCTATCTTTCCTGTGTAAATTGTGTGGTGGTTGAATATTGTGCGATTTTTTTTGTTCGAGTTATTCAACATTGAAGTAAATATGGGCTTTTTAACTTTAACTGGCTTCAGAAAGCGATAAAGTATCATAGAATCTTGTGAAAAAAAGCAATAGAAAGAGCGTTTCTTTCTCTTCAAGGCACTCCTTTTGTTTTTTCAGTTTCATTAACATTTCGATATGCCAGGTGTTTTTGAAAATATGCTTAAAAATGCACAATTTCCATTTTTCCTTTAACTCGCTATATCTCGGCGAGAAATGATCATAATACCATGATCCGAACGTCAGATTGAAGCAGAGATTCTGCCGATTCGACTGAGTACCCCATGAACCCGCTGCAACACTTTTTTACCTATGGCAGCTGTGTTTGAAGTTAGTGCTTCGCAGAAATTTGCGTACCACGTACAGCGGCTGCCTGACATCTCTGAAAATTTGGACCAATCTCGATTCAAAATCAAAGAACTTTCGATAGAAATGAGGTAGAGCGATGAAATTTTTTTAAATTAAAGCTGAAACTTTGCAGAATGTAGGAATAATAGGGAGATTATTCGTAAATCGTATTCGTGTTTGTTATAAATGCGTAAAATCCGCAGTCTGCTGATTACCATATTCTGTAGAATGAATTACAATCTTTCTTATCGTTCTTCATTTACAAGATAGTCATCTCGATTTTGTAGTCTTCTTTACCATCGACGAATAGCGTGTTGATTGATCGATACATTTCGACCAAGCTTCGCGCGATGCATCCTGAAATCGGACATTTCATACGCGACAACCTAATAAGAAACGACATTTTGCTAGTAGACCTACGATAAACGAATCGATTTCAGGTAATCACGTTGGAAGTGGAATTAACCGAGACTCAAAGAAGATTCGGATTGCCAGTAAGATTGCCTTACGATGGTACAACGGCTAGAATAGTAACACCGCAATTATCGCGACGGCAATTACCGCCGCCACCATCGTCCACCAGTTGTCAGCTCTCGGACACAGAGACATCGGACCTTAGCAGTCCTGACGACGGAGACAAGACAGCGACGGTGGAAAGAAAATTGCCACTTCCATTACCAGTCAAAGAGGAACTGGATAGAGCAGTACCTGCCCATCGGCTTCTCGACAATTCTGCAGGGAAAAGCAAGGCCGAGCTTGCTAGCAGAGGAGGTTTAGCAAACCGACAGCTTCCTAAACGATCCGGTGGCCTTAGCAATAGCAGTTCTGTATGTACACGTAATTTACAATATCTGTCCAAGCATGGTAAAAAACATTTGCTTGATCAAATTGATTCTTCAAGGATTACGGTTTGGACGAGTCGGGAGACAATACCGACGAGGATTCTTCTTCCAAGCTTCTTTCTCAAGACACTAGTAGCAGATCGCCAAACGACTTGACGTCGAAGCAATCAAACTTGAGTTCCTATTCCAGTAGTTCTTCGATTAGTTCGCTGAAGAGTAAGCATATGGAACCCACGCATCCCACGGCGATTCGACAGCACAGCACAATTAGCTCGCAAGTCCGAGCTATGACGGAGCAAAGTTGGCCACAGTCTCAGAAAAGTACTTTCATTTTCTTTATCTTGATACGATTTGTACAAGGTCGGGGTCGCACGAGCGTCGAAACGATGGACGTTGCAGCTGCGTTCGTATTTAAAAAGAACTATAAACGAAAACAGGTAGTTCTATATTCTATATCAGGGAGTTCCAACTTATAGCTCACGAGTCATACGCGGCACCTTCCCCGCTTAGGTTCTTGCCTAAGAACTATGTAGAACTTTCTCGATAATTGTCCAAAACACGGGTCCGGCCAGAGCTACTATTCTTTGACGTCTGCCAAATGTAGAAAAGGACGAGAAAAGGACCTTGCGGTTCTCGGAGGGGAACAAGTTGGAACTCCTTGTTTTATATCATCCATCTTGTTACGATTCTCGTACGATTAGAGCTAACAGCGTGCGGGAAAATTCACGTCCGTCGCTTCGACGCTCGTGTGACCCCGGCCTAAAGGCTCGAGTATGAAATGATTGTAAATTATACGTAGATTTAACTGGGCCGCCGGCGTCCTTAGCAGAACAATTGAAACAGGTCCTCGCAGAAAGGGAAAGAAGGCTCGGTGGAAACGACATGTCTTCTTCGAGGGAGAGTTCCGGAGATTTTAGTGATTTAAATAATCCGCACAATAATGATCCGACTTTGGTCACCCACCATTTAGTGGAGGAAATAAGACAGGCTGTTAACGAGGCCAATCAAAGAGGTAAACACATTTTATTCCCGATGATTCACCGATGATTCACCTCTCTGATCAATCTTCTCTTTGTACAGTGAAGAAAGTTACTGTTCCTTCATCGAATGCAACCGGAAGTGGTGGAACGCCTTGGCATCATCCGGGTAGTTCACCTTCCAGTTTGTCTTCTGGCGGGTCAGTGAGCCCGCCTGCTGTTGATCCTAGTCCATCCAAAACAGGTAGTGTAGAAATATATTGTAATTCTAGCGCTCTAAGCAAAATTTTCATTCGTGTACAGGGTGTTCAGTATATGTACTACAGATCCGTATCCAAATTCTCCCATTATAAGATTATAAATTAATATATTAGCGAGTAAAACATGGACATTCTTGTCAGAGAAATTTTGTAATATTTTTAGAGGACGTTAACAAATTATTCACAATGGTTAATTTCTTACTACACGATTCACATGCCACGAACCATGTAAAATGTTCTCCCAATTGTCACCGAACACCCTGTCGTCGACATATTTTCGTGCGTTATAATTCAATGCCTTGCTTGTACGAACGGCGTTGCAAATCTAGATGCGAGTGAAGTTTGGTTGCCTCCTCATCCAAGCGACTTTGGTTTAGGTGACAAGAAATCTCACTTTTGGCAAAATGCTCCAGTTACCGATTGGTCCAAGGAACAAGTAAGTGTTTCAAAGCCTTTACTTTTATGAACGACCTTTTCACAATTATCTGTATCTTGAAATGTAATGTTTAGGTGTGTCAATGGTTGACTGGAATCGGTTTAGAGCGGTACGCGCCGCGTTTCCTAGAAACTGGTATCAACGGCGGGAACCTGTTGCGACTGGAGTCTCGCGACTTGAAAGCTTTCGGTATTTACGGAGAAGAGAAGTCTCATCTGAAACGGAAATTAAAGGAGCTCAGAGCACAGGCTGACCGCGAGCGAAAGGAGAGAAAAGAGATTGAACGAATGCGACGAAAAGCGGAGAAAGCCGCCAGAAAGAAATAGTTCGTGCGTATAATTATGTACTTATGCCCGTCTGAAATGCAATAGTATTGCGCGAAGTGTCGTACGGTGACATATGGAAATCTTCTGTACGATATTCCAATGATGTTCGTAGTGTATGTATTCTCGATTCTTCCGTATTGTATGTAATTTGTTTTAGCGCGGCTAAGCGGTCTCGGCGGAGTGAATACACTTTGTTCTGATTCTTAGTTATCCGAAGTCTTGGAACTTTTGACTAATTTATGCACGATCATGAAATTTTCGTCATTAATCCTTCTGCATTTATTTATATAAATATATTGTACGTCTTTCCGTATTCGTGTTGCCTCATCCGTTTTGTAGTATTTGTATTAATTATTATTTATGAAGCAACAACGAATACGACTCGCGAAGAGGAGAGCATGTATTGTTGGTACACGCATGCTTTACAATGCCAGGTGTATACACGTGATATGTATGTAAAAAAAAAAAGAAAGAACGTTCAAGCCATTTTAGGTAAATTGTAATAAATCTTCGATTGTCCAGAATTTCTTTTTCTTTTTTGTATTTTTGTTTGTTTTTAAATAATTTGTAAGTATATTTTACGTAGCGATACACAAGTTTCACATTATTAGAATGTATGTTGTTTTTCTCTATTTATTATATCACTATCGATTTTTGATTGTCCAACGACGGTCTTTCGTAATCTATTTCACAAGAATGATAGCGAGCTAGAACTCTAATATATCTATATCCCGTGGAAATGAAACAGAAGCGAATTTACTATGTACATCATTGAACTATCAACGAATTTGTAATTTGTCAAATACGGTAACGAAGTTACAAAATCTCCCATTTGTAGATTCGATCGCGACTCGCGAGGTAATTCAATTCATCTGTATTTATTCCATCGATAAGTTTCGTTCGACCGATGCGTTTCGGATATACGTGCCCCCCAGTCAATCGATTGCATTTCTTTCGTTTCGAATCGAAATATCTGAAATGAAGTATTAGCGAGATCACACGTTGCCACCGTTTCGAATATCTGTATTAGACGTTCGTTCTACTTTTCGAACACTCGCGGGAAACTACAATTAATCTTATCGGCGCACTGGTTCGATCAATTGGAAAAATAAGCAATTTGCTTACCAGTGCGCCGATAACATTAATTGTAGTTTAAACAATTGTCGATCGAGATTCAGAGAACTGTTACTCGCGAGAAAGTTTGTACTGCGTGAGAACCAAGTACATACTAGAGACATGTCCGCACAACGTCGACGTTTTTTATTGCGACGATAATTTTTAACTTATGTGATGACGAACTTGTTTAGCGTTCTTTTTGTATACTCTAGACATTCCATGCGACATTGTAGTTTTTATCTTGATTATAACACACGATTGTAGAGGTATGATGTACTACGGAAACTTCGATGCTTCGAGCGAGCTCCCTATAATAATATATGCGTGGAATATATAATGTATGTTGATACGAAAACCAGTAACCAAACGAGAATACACGTAAAACTGAATATTCATTCGGGAATAATAATCACGGGACTCGCTTGGACATTTATGTAGGACGAACGTACCTTATTGTACGTATACTTATTTATGATAATGTTAAAGGTATTGTACAATGTCAACTACTTTGTCTTCTCTTTGTGCCGTTTCGAGCGTGGTAACGTTCTCTCATAAGAAATTTGAGTTTCCTTCACGCGAAACCATCGCAGGAGCAAAGTATTTCGCATTGATACACACTGTACATAGTACACGGACACTTACACATGCACACACACACCAATACACCGACACACACAACCAATGGAACGATCAATAATATTGTAATCTACGAAAAAAAACTGAGTATGTCGTAAGGCGTGTAAGAGGCATAACTATAGTGTCATAATATCTTTATAGAAAATAGTTTTTCATTTCCTAACTTAAGCGTTTATCAAAGGTCCTCCATTTTTTAACGGTACTTCGTATATCACCGATATATTGAAAAAAAACAATTAATACTTGTTGTTTCTGTTGTTACGTACAACGAAATGTAGGAACTGAACAAAAGAGAGTGAGAAAGGGAGAGAGAGAGAAAATAGAAAACATAAAACATTCATGAAAAAAAAGGAAAACAATTTTGCGTCTCAGGGTAATCAAAAAAAAAATTCGTTTTTTGGAAACGCGCGTATGTTCGATGAGTGAAATATCCTTCGGGATCAGAACGTCCTGCAATTCGTTTTATATAAATAGTATTGCAATTTTTCTAGGAGCAGACATTTGATAAAAACCGACTGATTTACAATAAGTTCGTAGTTGATTTTCAACGAATGGCTTAGATAATGCGATTTAACGATGATATAAACAAACTGTGTCCAAAAGTAATAGTCTAGCCCAAGAACCAAAATCTATACATCTCTGTGGAGCTGCATAGTATCGGAATGTTCTTTCATACGTTTTTTGACGATCATTTTAAATTATTGCTCACGAGAGAGAGAAAGAAAGAAAAAGAGAGAGAGGAGAGAGAGAAGGAAATTCATGGTTCCATGCATAAAGACGGAATGTGGGAGTTGCGTGAAAGGCAGCTTTTTAATATTGTCTAATGAAAAAAAGTATTGTCAACAAATACTCTTAAACGTTTTAATTAAAAGTAATTCATACAGTATATTCATAGCCTGTTGATTTTTTACCTAATATATATTTACGAATTAAGATGAAACTGTAATGTAAAGTATACATGTGTCTGAAATACAGATCGTAAATAGTATAATCTTGTATACCGTTGTATCTTTTTCCAAACACGCTGGAATATATACACTCCCGTCCACAAATCACGAGACTTCTATAATAAAGGAGCTACATTATTTATTATTCTTATATTTTCTAATTTTTTAAGTTTAAGTGGGGCAATTGTTTTCCAATTTCGCTTCTAGAGCTGTCCATAATCATCCCACAATTTCTCGAACTCTTGTTGTATACATATATTCAAAATGGTAATTAAAGAATATAAGCTCCCAACTCGATTTTATTATTTTATTTTGATCAGATGTAGCTACTATACGATAATATTTGAATGCAAAATTAATTTGAATAAACGTTGGAAAAATTATGGGTAGTATATATAGGTAAATGTGTAAGTTATGGTGCATCCAAATTTGAATAAATATCCGGTGACTTATGGACGGTATATATTTTTTAACACAGCTTTTACTGACAGATACAGTAAATTTGTTTGATCAATAGCTTCTTAGATACCGCGGTGACAGTTCTGTAAACCAAAAGCTTCACAATTATCCTCTATAATTATTCAATTCATAAAGAATAGAATGCCAGCTATAGTTATCAAAAGTTATACTTGGAGACAGACGTCGGAATTTGTAATTTTAAATATACCTCTGAGGGGTAATCCAACAAATGTGGACTTGTTCGTGGTTGACAATTACCTGAAGGTATCGATATCGCGTAATTTGTTAATGTGTAAAATAAAATAGCATAGTGCACATGTTCGAATAGGTCAGTTTTCCACCGTTTATAGTGGAATTGTTTCTCTGGGCCGAGATTATCGAAAAGGGAAGCAACTGTGTCATTGCAGACCAAGAAGCGATCCTCTCGTTACAGAAAACGGAAGTTGGCAAAGAATGGCCTACTCTGGAAGTAGAAAATATAGACAAAGATACTAAAAGAAAATATCGCAACCAAGCTTTGGATCGTGCTCAAGCGAAGGCCGAAGAACTCGAGAAAATTAGAAAGGGTAGCTACATCGTTGCTTTGTTAAAGTTAGGTTAATTATGTGCAATTAGGTGCATCGTTACTGTATTTATGAACTATATACATTCCCTCAGAAAAGCGCCAGCATTTGCAGAGAGAGGCAGTTAAGGAACAAATTAATATCAACACAGCTACGTTGAATAAAATCGACGCGATAAGAAATGCTCACCGGAAGGAAGCCATGCTGGAACTCGAAGATTGGAGGTCGAAGGCTGAGGTGCCGTTTCTACCGGAAGTGGAGGGCGCAGTGCAGGAAAACAGGAAGGCTTACAAGTAATTGACATACGAAATTAAACATTTAACAAAATTCGACTCAACAGCTTGAGTTTTCTCGAGACGTTAGAAGGATTAAGGCTAACGTGTAAATAATTTCCTTTTCAAATTGTTATTGGTTGCAATTGCGAAGGAAAAAGTAAAGGTTACGACTTTTAAATGTTTTTATTTATTGTTTATAATATTATTATATGTTTTTTTTATTTATTACTGTATGCATTATCTACCGACGACTATTTCGTAATTTTTTAAGATGGCCCATGGCTAAGAAATTTTATATAAATCTTCCTATAGCATTGCTATCGTAATTTGAAGTTATTACGTGAAAGAAGATTTTTAAAGCTCCTTTTGGTACAGCAGAATTATTGAAAAGCTTACTATAATTACTGAAAAAATAGGCTACTAGTAGATAAAGTATTAATAGCCGTTTATCGTGACAATATAGTCCTCTAACATCGATTTACCGAAAGGCCTCCGCTGAATTGGTTCAAAGACGACAGCGACAGATTAAAATCTCGAGCATTGACCGACGACGTTATAATGAGCACCGCTACAATCACAGAAGTGATTGAAGACGAAACACCGGAACTGGAAGAAGCGTCGAGTAATTCGAACGAGAAGAAGAACGTCGACGATGGAAAGATCGTTGAACGAAAACAGGAAAATGAGAACATTGACGGGAAGAATAAACAGGAAACTACGGACGATTCTAGTAGCTCGGAAGACTCTGATGATAATGATGAATCGAAATCAGTGGAATTGAGGAAGAAGAAAAATCCGAGGCCCGGATGGGAGTCCGTGCAAGCAGCGATAAACGGCAAGCTTATAAAAAGGAATAGTATATTCGACGAGCCATCGAAGTCGGTGCCGTTTCCACGGAAAAAGGGTACCATTAGCGTCACATTCTCGGACCGGAAGTTCCCTACTCCCGCTAGGGAAAGCTCCCATCTCGAGGAGCAAGAAGTAAGCCTCGTTTGAAATTTTCATCCTGTATACGCCGCACAGTGGGAACTTTCGACCAAACTCGATTCAAAATCATAGAACTTTCGATAGAAATGAGGTAGAGCGATGAAAGTTTTTTTTAAATTAAAGCTGAAACTTTGCAGAATATGGGAAAATAGGTAGATTATGGTGCGAACGTTTTTTAACGTTGAGAAAATTCGTTAAACGTTCACAATTTCAAGAAAATGTGGTTTTTCCGTTACCTCGGAAATTTTTTTTTTAACATGCTATATGTATATCATTTCCCGTAGATTTTTTCACGCTGATTTCAAATTTTGAGACCAGATATGAAATCAACGTGAAAAAATCTACGGAATATGATATATAGCAAGGTAAAAAAAAATTTTTCCGCGCGTGGTAACGGAGAAACCACATTTTCTTGAAATTGTGAAAGTTTAACGAATTTTCTCACGGTTAAAAAACGTTCGTACCATAATCTACCTATTTTTCCCATATTCTGCCAAGTTTCAGCTTTAATTTTTTAAAAATTTCATCGCTCTACCTCATTTCTATCGAAAGATTTTGAATCGAGTTTGGTCGAAAGTTCCCACTGTGCGCCGTGTAACCTGTACCAATGTAACGATCATTTTTATAGAAATTCTGTTGATTTCAGTGGCTGGAGAAACAAGCGGAGGCGAGACGGAAGGTAGGATTCGACTCTGCGGATTTGCGACCGGAAGAACGAGATCCACTGTGGTTGAAGAATAAAGGAGAGTATGTGTTGTTTCTCAATTTTGATCTCCAACGTAAATAAATTTGTATTCTACCAAATAATTACTAGACAGCGCATCTTCATGGAAAATAAAAATTTTCTACCTGAATTGCATCAAACTAAAGCGATATAGGAATTTATTTTTTTTGTTAATATGTTTAACAGGTTGAAAAAGAATATAACAGTATAATATAACTGTTTGAAATTACACCTACTCATTTTTGTCACAAGTGCATAAAATCCGCTGTCTAATAATTACTTTACTGCAAAATACATAGTATAGTCGACATCTTTGTTTACGCTTAAAGCACTAAATTGATTTAAACGATTTATATCGATAGAGTATGATTCAATTGAGCAACACGTCATCCTCCGATAAGCTCTTACATAATACCCTTAATGCTGACCTATATACAAATTAACTAATCGATCACGTTTTGTTGCAGCGAGTTCTTCAAAGTCGGAAACCACTTGGCAGCAATTAGTGCTTACACGTACGGCATCAAGATCAGCGATAAATTCGCGTCGCTGTACGTAAACCGGTCGGCAGCTCATTATGCGTTGGGGAATTATTGCAGATGCGTAGAGGACTGTTCAAAAGTAAAGGATCAGTAAAACTTCATCAGCAGAGAACAATGAATAATTAATTTACGAGCAGTATGGTTGCTCCCGTTCGATGAACTCATCCGTTGTTGCATTTCTCGTTCGCAGGCACTGGAACTAATGGAGCCGAAATGCGAGAGCAATCTGGAGTCTCGAGTCAGGTGTCACGCTCGACGAGGCGCGGCACTTTGTAAATTGTCCTCGCCTCAGCACGGTATTCCCGAGCTGGAGGCTGCTCTGAAATTGGCACCGGACAATGAGAGCATAAAACGCGACGTACTGGCTGCGAAACAGTATTTCGACCTGAAGGATTAATCCTTAGCACTCGAATGGCGACTCTGAGGCACCCCAATTGCTATATAATATAAAATATAAAATATTATACGCTCTATTTTTGTATTTAAGTGAGAAACCATTTATCTAGCAGGAATTTACTATACAGCATTGCATTCTACAGACATTTCTGGTAAAGAAACCATTCAGTATTTGCAAAAATGTTCATTGCATCTTTTTCAAGCCTCAATGTATTTCGAAAACGTGATAGAGCAATTTTACTTTCGGATTTGGTTTTAGAATGACAAACTCTATAAGAATCAGAATGTAGAATGAAATATAACATTCTCCAAAGAAACGTTGACCGTTTATTTATATATTAAACAGAAAACAATATAATATGTATATATATTATTACGTTAGTAAAATATCACAGTCGGGAGTCCTGAAGGGTGTTAAACCGAGGAACTTGTCTTACATTTAAGGCGCCTTGAGGCAGAAGTCTTAGAGACGTCTAGAAAACCGTTTTGTAACACAAGACGTTCAAAGAGATGTTTGGAAGACATTTAAAACGCCTCTAAGACGTCGTTGTGCTATCTGGGTTATCGCTCTAACTAGAACTAAGCTTTTTGTACAGGCACGACGGACTAATCGCGACTACGTTACGATCCAACCCGGACACCGTTAGCCGATCGGGTCAGTCGAATTTGATCAGCTTCTTGTCGACGCATCCGCACTTCGTGTGCTCCAACGCGTGTATCACTTCGTGGTGTCTGTCCCGTTGCCGGTCGATCGTGTGCTTCACCGTGAACACCAGGCTGACGTTTCTGGTCTCGATCGGCGCGCAGATCTGTTTCGGATCGGGGCAACAACCGGCGCCGTTGCAACGTGTCAGAACCGTCGAGGCTGGATAGAAAACTTCGTCAGGACTTGGACCGACAGTTAGGAGCTCTTCAA
The DNA here is from genome assembly GCF_051020765.1 of Lasioglossum baleicum. Taxonomy (NCBI): domain Eukaryota; kingdom Metazoa; phylum Arthropoda; class Insecta; order Hymenoptera; family Halictidae; genus Lasioglossum; species Lasioglossum baleicum. The sequence continues at coordinate 9,133,724 of NC_134934.1, forward strand.
CTGGTACTGCTCGTGGCTGAGGGGTCGAACATCGAAATTCGTGCACCAGCTGCACGTGATTCAGAAATCCACCGTCCCTGAAAAGATCGAGGGAAAACTCGTCATATTTCTCTGTCGGAAACTCGCTAGACTGTAATATACATTCACAGGAAAAATGGCTAGGTGGAACATAAAATACAGGGTGACAAGAAATAACGGAGTTAAACATTTCTTATTATAATTCTGTCAAATCGACGAATTTTGAAAAACCAAATGATAACAACCATAACATAGACCTTTAGTATTCATATATTTAAGAAGTTTGTGCACTCGTGCACTCGAATGGCGAGTCTGAATCGCCATTAAAAATTGCTATACCATTATTCAAAACAGTTTTAACATTATTAAATTTGTCTGTATTCTATAAATTGTAAAAAGCTCAACTATTATATAAGAAAACAGGTTCAATTTGACGTGCACAATGTAAAAAAGATTATATAGAACAAAAATGATCTGGGTTGAAACAAATATCTTGATTTTGGAATTCAAATTGTTCGAGTGCAAAGGGTTAATGTATGTAACGACAATTACCTGTGGTGTCTGGCGACCATCGCAAAGCCCAGGTGCGCGTAAACCATGAATAAGACGAGGCTCTTCATTTTCAGGATTGGTGTATCGGCTGCTGAGGCTGGAAGTCTTGAATGAATCTCTGCGAACTGGAGGACCTACTTCCGTTCACACCGACCGACTGTCCGCGATTGACCAGAGTTGGCCACACGGGACTACTCTCTTCTGCGATCTGAATTCTTTCTCCTTCTCTCTCTATATATATATGTAACTTTCATCCTCGGCCCGGTGCCCCCTGCCTCTTCCTCTCGTGATTTCTCTTTGTCTCTCCTACTGAGGATCTGCCGCAGTTTCGTTTCGTTTCGTCCTGTCCTGGAGGCGTTTCGCAGCGTCGTCGTCTCCCTGTTAGTTCCCGGTAAGCTCGAAGGAGGGGTCGAAGCAAAGCATTCCGAGAACATCGTGGAGATAACTATAATTACAACTAGTGGGACCTGCCTCCTGTTCGAAGCGGGGTCCGCGTTACGTCGCGTGACTACTCGTCCTTTCCTTTTCCCTCCGGTTCTCTCCGTTGACCGACTCTTCTTCCCCTTTTTTGTGCAACCGACCGCGGTGAATTTCGACCAGTCATCAGTCAAATGATCAGTCTCTCCGCGCGGTTATCTCTCCGATGCACCGGCTGCATCCCGAGCACTCTTTTTTTCCTCCCCACCGAATTTCGTTCCAGGTAATTTTCTGGTGGCAGTGACAACGATCCTTCTCTCCTACCAACGCTGCTTTTTGTCGTCTCGTCGAACATCGAACATTGCTGCAAATACTCGGAAGAACCGATGCAGTATCTTCGATTTCTCTTACCCGCGTGGCAAGATGATCTCGATCGAATTACACGTTATCGTTGAATTATTACATCCTTGTTCATAATCGATTAATCCTTGTGTAGTCAATATTTAATTATATGTAATCGCAATTTTTCACGATTTTCTTCTGGAAAATACCTGATGAAAATCTGGTAAAATACTCATTTTGATCTTCGTAAACCAATCAACCAATTTCAATGAAATTTTATACGAGTTTACAAGACACGTCTTTGACATATTCGTTATTGGCCCAGCTAAAAATGTTGTAAAAATCAATTTTTACTATATTGTTTTTTACGATTCCGATCAAACGCATTTTTTCAACATATATTTATTAGAGGCCGTTTACTACACTAATCCTTCTAGCCTTATAGAGAGATTGAAGCAGTTTTGGTCCATTTATAAAAAAGTTATTTTGATTTTAGTCCAGACATTGAATGCTCGTAAGGGGAGTGTCGAGGGAAATGGAAGGAACGCAATTTTTAACGTTGGGACTTTGTTTGGACTAGTTAGGAGGTAAACATACTAAAAGGTCCCCTTTTTCGGTTTTCCGCTTATATCTCGAAAACTATGCATCCTAACGATAAGACCATTCCATACAAAATTAAAGCTGACAAAATGTGCCACAAGATTGACTGCATTCAGTTTTTCGTTATCTCGCATAGTTTCCGGAATATCCGCGCTCAAAGTTCACTAATTGTGAAAAAGAAATTGCCTTATTTGACTAGCTAACTCTTCAGCACAATTAGTGAACTTCCAGCGCGGCTATCTCGGAAACTATGCGAGATAGCGAAAAACTGAATGGAGTCAATCTTGTGGCACATTTTGTCAGCTTTAATTTTGTATGGGATGGTCTTATCGCTATCTCGCATAGTTTCCGAGATATCTGCGCTGAAAGTTCGATCCTGCCATTAGGGCGTCGAACCACTTCTTTTGGCTTCAGGCGTTTTCGTTCTCGAAAAAAATGTTATTTCCATCCGGTCTTACAGCGAGTGCGTTCTCCCTCGGATCGCAGCATTATATGTATGATGCGACAGGTTGCAGTGAGTCACCGCGATGCACCCGTCTGCCTAGTGTCTGGTTGCAGCAGGGTTCGCTCACAACGTTTTCCGTCTTTTTTTTTGCACGAAGGAGACAGATAACGCCGTGTGTATCGCTGGGAGAAAGAGCATGACTGGACACAGAGTGAATTATACATACGTGACGGATGTGTGTTGGCGATTTTCGAAATCGGGGGCCCCGGGTTACACGAGTATCCGTTAGCACGGGTTTTACGTGGAACTGAGTCATCGGTACGAGATGTGAATCTATGAACCGAATCACGTACGGCGTCTCTGCCGTGGGTTGCGCTTGACACCAGTCGATGACCTTGGTATTCGCGTCATCGCTAGCATCATCATTGCCAAGTTAAAATTCACTAAGTTCGGTTTCTATTTTTACACCGGCCGGAAAGTGGTGTTCGTGAAATTTCGAGTTGCAGAATGGGGATAGTAAGAGTTCATTGCGACATGACATAGCAAACTTTGATACGTCAGAATACGAAGAATCGAAAAAGAGAAACTATACTTGACTGATGGACCTGTTTCAGTAGTTTCGACAATAAAAATTAAAATTAGGATTAAAGTCACAATAAAAATTGAAATTGAAGCAAAAACACTAACTCGAACAAATAATACCTACTGCTAGATTATGACTATATAAAAACCACAGTTTATGGTCTTAAAGACGTCTTTTTAGGATGTAAGGCAATCAGATCTAAAATGGACGTCTTTATTCTTAATTTTTTCGTTTTTTTAGGAAATTATACGAACTACAAAAAAGTTCTAATCCCTAAAATCGTAAAATAAATCGTAGGGCAAGGAGTTAAATCGTGAACCAGCGTCTCGTGGTAATAAAGCGGTAGAAATTGGAATCCTAATTACTTGTGAGCAATTATTCCATCGAGAGAGGGAGATCCCTCTTACGTCATTCCAGCCATTCGCTACGTGAGTCGGTTGTGCCAGGTTATTCTATCGTTATTCACGCAGTTTATAACAGTAATGAAAGTGTCGCAACGCCGAGCCGGGAATCCCCGATGAAGGGCTTTGACGGGGTACCTTACGTTGCATTCGGAAATCACAGTCGCAGAAATAGGTGCGGTGTGTGACTTCCCGAGCGATGAAAATCAGCATTGGTAATGATCTACGAACAGTGTGAACCCAGTTAACTGTTCGTAAGTATGTTTCCTTCTACCGTACAAAAAAAAACACAATTATAGCTACGATTCTTCCAAGCCTCGTATTTCCCAGAAATCAAATAGGAAAACCAAGTCGGATGAGAACAAAAATGAACGTATTTCACTGAAAAGAAACTGTACTCCGATCGTTTGAAGAATAGTTCTATTTGTAATATAAAATGCGAAAGACATTTCAATTGTCCAGCGAAGCTCCAAAGAGAGATTGAGTAAATGATTAATTCTATCAATTCTATCATAACTAGACTGCGGATGTTTATGCATTTTCCAAATTTTAAGAAAGTGGAATGAAATAAAATTTTGTCGATAAGTTTTAAGAAAGTGGAATGAAATGAAATTTTGTCGATAAATTTTAAGAAAGTGGAATGAAATAAAATTTTGTAGATCCAAAACAAATGAAAATTGTACAAAATCCAATTGTATTTTATATTTCAGCCTTTCTTGAACATTTTCAGAAGCTGTGAATGCATAAAGATCTAATCATAACTATCAAGAGTCTAAATAGAATCGTGAAAGGCAATGATCGCGGTCCAAAAAGCCTTCAACCTTTTTTTGAGCGTTGGTCCGACGGACGACCCGCCATTTTGTCGGCAAGCAACGATATTTCATCAACGAAGAATTCCTGCGGCTTCCAACGCGATTCTTAGAATACTTTTCCGGGTCCTTCGACCGTGCTTCATCGGACTCGAAGATAGCCAGATGCGAGTTTATTAATAATTATGGACCGATGTACTGTTCCCCACGTGCACGAGCTAGGAAGTATGTACACTTATAGGCTCTATTTGGGTACTGGATCGAACTTATGACCTAAATCGTTCTATGATAATCGTCGAACAGAACATGCTGATGACGACTGCGATACCGTGAATTAGAGTTATAGCGAAATTCACAAGGAAACCAGACCCTGTCGCGAATATGCATTATTCAATTACCAAGATCAACTCCTGTGACTAAAGCTCGCTGCAAAATTCCGGGGTATTTCGTTACATCTAGCCTCTCTTCATGACTAAATCATTTTTAGAATTGTTTAGAATTATTGCTTGCATCAGAGTGCTAGTCCAAATCATGCAATTAGCATTGCAGCAAATTGCTGTACTCAATTCACTAAATTCAAATTCACTAAATTCACTAAATTCAAAATATTCTTTACATTATTAAATACGTCGGTGTCTAATCAATTACTAAACATTTAGGTATTACTCTTATTACACTAGGTTGGAAGGAATGTTTAATTTTTGAGTTAATAGCTCCAAGTGCAAAGGGTCAAATCAATTTTAAGAGTGCTAGGCTAATCAAAATCAAGCTCTGAGGCAATATACGTTCCATCTGACATTTAAATGATTCTTAGAGCAATTATTCTGATCAACAGTTGTCTAGATCAGGCTGCTACCCTACTGCAAATCGCGATCATCAATTAGTGACTGGTGAAATGTTTGCCAAAGGTAAGAATGAGTAGTTCGGATCGACTCCGTTGAATTCGTGCTCCGATGAATCATATCATGGGGACGTGAATCAATCTCACCACAGCACAGCGAGACGAAATAATCTGACGGTGATAAAAAATCTGTAACTTCGCTTCTGCTTTATACAGGGTGAGTCCGAAGAAAAAAATGGAATTTTAAAAAATTCATTTAAAAAAATATCAATGACCTTGAAATCTTGTAAAAAAATGACCTCGAAAGTTTTTTTCCCTTACACCGTTACATGTGGCTCTTCAAACAGTGTAACTTTGTCCTAAGAAGTTTTTTTGTACAACGAAAAGTAACGGAGATACTTATTTAGATGTTCTGTTTCTTCGGACTCACCCTGTGTACAGGGTGTATCCGTTAAGTTATGTCACCATTTTTAGGCATTTCCGGTAGTGTAATTAAAAAATGTTTTAGACAAAAGTTTGTCAGTACTTGGTGAGCTACATGTTCGCATATTCTTAAATCTGAAAGAATGCTTTTTACGTAAAAAAGTAAAGGTCACCTTGACTTTTTTAAATGGCACCATATGTTTTGGACGTCATACGATTGTTGCTGACGTCGAGACGAATTCAACAGTGTATTTGACTGTCACATTATGACCTCGAAATGATCTCAAACTCGAAAATTTTGCAGACGTAACTTCAATCAAAAATTATTTCTTAAAAAACAAATAAAGCATGTTTGAACTGAGACGCCGTAATTCGAACATCTAATGTAACTTGCTGTGTTTTGTAAGAAATAATTTTTGATTAAAGTTACGTTTGCACAACATTTTCGAGTTCGAGGTCATTTCAAGGTCATAGTGTAATACACTGTTGAATTCGTCTCGACGTCAGCGACAATCCTATGACGTCCAAAACGTATGGTGCCATTGAAAAAAGTCAAGGTGACCTTTACTTTTTTACGTAAAAAGCATTCTTTCAGATTTAAGAATATGCAAACATGTTGCTCACCAAGTACTGACAAACTTTTGTCTAAAACATTTTTCAATTGCACTACCGGAAATGCCTAAAAAATTGTGACATAACTTGACGGGTGCACCCTGTGTATACTGTATTCCACAATTTAATCATTGCTAGACTGTGGATCTTTTTACGAAGAAATTGGTTGGCTGGAATATAAAACAGTAAAAGATTTAAAAAGCTTTAAAATATCGCAGTGTTTAAGAGATGAAATCAATTAAATATCGCGATGTTTAAGAGATGAAATCAATTATTATTTTGCATAAACATCCGCAGTCTAGTGATGACCAACTCGTGAAAAATCCAACGCAGCATACAAAGCAGAATCGAAATAACAGACGTTCGATCGGCGTTAGATCGTTTCATCCGACTGTGGCGGTCGAGCCAAGAAAACTGACAACGTCCGCGTTGGTCCATGTGTTCAGGGTGAGAGTCGCGATAACGATAACGAACGCTGGAATTCGCTAGAAATTCGATGAGATCAGGAGTTTCGGTTTCCGCGATTAACCGCGATCGTAAACAATGCTGCGCGCGTACACCGAAGCTTTCGCTTGGGAGTAGTGAGCGTGTTCGTGTGTCGTATCAATAGACGGGAAGTCGAAGTTCGAGTTTGATATAAATGTGTTTCTCGCGTTACTATCAGAAAGTTAGTCGATCGTGTCGAGGCGAGCAGATGGATGGGAATAAATCGGAACGTAGCGTAGCTGGCGAATTGAAATCATTGCGGGCGTGGGTGTGCGCGGAACACCTCGATCGTTGATCAGAAAAATTCGACCTTGAACTCTGGAACGAGTCATCGCCGGTGGTGAAAGATCTCGATGGAACTCGGTGAAACGAACGAGACCGAGAGTCCGTTGACGTGTTCTTGGTGACCGCAGGAAACGCTGTGAGTCCACGCAGAAGGATATTCCCGATTTTTCAACGATTGCCCAAGCCTCGCCGATGATTCGTAGATGATCGTTTTTCTCTTGAAACGACGTGCACCGGTCTCGATCGATGCGCGTGCATCTCTCTGGTTGTAGCATGTGTGCAGGCTGTTCCACGTATAAATACACTTCTGGCAGCAGGAAAGACTCAGTCGATTACCGCTCGATACAACGACAGCCTGTTGGTGGTGCGACCGATCCGCGCAGTACCGGGCGATTGACTCGTTTCGTTGAGACGAGATCGTGTGCGATAACAGATCCGAGCCATGAGAGGTCGATCGTTGAGAAGCTTGCTGAAGCTGATGATACTGGTCCCGTTGACTCTGGACAACGTGGTTCTTTCGACGGCGTTGATCGACAGCCATCATCATCACCATCATCATCATCATCAACGTGTCATCCGAAGGATCCATCTGCCACGAGCAGTCAGCGCGTCTCGTAGCTTTCTCTGCAAGGAGCCGCAGAGCCGGGCGTACAACTTGAAGGACTTGATGCAGAACGTGCAACAGAATCCCGGTGAAACGGTTGTTCAACCTTTCTACATCGTGGTGAAGCGCTGCGATGGACACTCCGGATGTTGCATGGGTACTGACAAAAGCTGCACGCCGGTAGCGGCTTCAATCTTCTACGAGGAGTACGAGATTGAGATCCTCAGCGTTGAGACCAGGGGCATCAAGAGGCAGTGGATCAGGGTGGAACAGCACGGAAATTGCTCCTGCGAGAATACCACCGTCAGCGGTAGACAGGTGATGGAGCGCCAGCAACCCAACGTGACCTTCGTCTGAAGCAGGACATTTTCAAAACTAGGATATTCCAAGATCTGACGCGCAGGTTTAGGTCCAATTAAGTGGGTGCTGGTCGTCAATTTAACACGAGGAGTTCAACATGCTCAGCGTGGAGACAGGAGCATGAAGAGATAGAACATCGCTGTAGACAGCTGATGGAGCGCCAGCAGTCCAGTGTGACCTTCGTCTGAGGCAGGACATTTTCAAAACGAGGATATTCCAAGATCTGACGCGCAGGTTTAGGACCAATTAAGTGGGTGCTGGTCGTCAACTTAACACGAGGAGTTCAACATGCTCAGCGTGGAGACAGGAGCATGAAGAGGCAGAACGCCACTGTAGACAGCTGGAGCGCCAGCAATCCAACATGACCTTCTTCTGAGGCAGGACATTTTCAAGCCGACTGTATTCCAGGATCTGACACATAGGTTCAGGTCTTCTCAGATGGATGCTGGTCGTCAATTTACCACGAGGATGAAGAGGCAGAACACCACTGTAGACAGCTGGAGCGAAGATATTCGAGGATATTCCAGGATCTGATGCGCAGGTCCAGGTCCAATCAAGTGGATGTTGATCATGGATGGGTGGGAGATCAGAATCGTGAAGAGACTCGGCCAAGGTAGCACGGTGGAACGCCAGCAACTCAACGTGACAGACAGTTTCAGTTAAAATGATAAGCCGCAGACCTGTAGCCCCTGTGGATCCTCTTTCCGGGTTTCGATGGTCGTTGCGCAGTGATCCTGTATGCCGGCTTCTAGTTCAACGCATGCATTTAGACTGAAACGCGCAAAGAATATTGGCTCGATGCCCAACAACATGTCACGGTTATCTTCCCGGCGCCAAATGTCCGATGCCGGACACCTGTTTTAAAAGGAAGCATTCGGCCGCTTCCGATAGAACGTCGACGGCAAAGTGCGGATTTCGTTTTAACAAGATCGAGTTTCGCGAGGTACGATTCAACTAGTCATTATTTATTGCTATCAGCGAGTTGTTCAGGAAGCGAGCTGAACGGGACCAAAACGTATTAACGCGTTAGGAGTTAGGAGGACGAATAGACTGCGAATTTTTTATGCGTTTTTAGGACAAAAATTAGTAGATGGAATGAGAAACGGTAAATACATTAACCCTTTGCGCTCGGAGTTATTTCATTCTATAGGATTTCTTTTGATTCTTTAGATATTTAATGTTTAGTAATTGATTACGATACCAACGTGTTCACCAACATTTCTTAGCTTGTTCAGAACATTTGGATTACTTAGTCTTCGATATTTAATATATACAAAATTTTAGGTAGTTCCCAGAACATTAATTTATTTAATTTAATGATGCTTTCAGCGCTACTGGTTCGATCATTTAGTAAATCTAGCAATTTTGCAAAACATTGTTCTTCTTTCCTAACGTTTCGGTTCCTCCAAGACAATTGTCTTGTAGACGCAAATTCTTCCTTTGAAAAAGGTTCAAAACGGAACCGGAACGTTAGGACAGAATAAAAGTTTTTTGCAAAATTGCTAGATCTACTAAATGATCGAAAACGGTAGCGCCGAAAGCATCATTAAATTAAATATTCAACATTTACGATCGATATTTGGGATTATTTTACAATAGTTTATAATCTGATTACACACATTATACCACTTGAGGGTTTCAAGGAAGAAAAATACGTTTCTATTCCATTCCTACTTCTCGAAATGAATGCAAAACATTTTTACTTTGCATTGAGATCCGCAGTCTACGTACGAGTCTCTCTTTTTAAGAGTCGTCTTTATTCTATTTCCCATTGTGATATTAATTTAATGACGTAATAATAACATCGTAGGTATTATTGAGAAACTTGTAGATCGTGGAACGTCTATGCGCGCGCTGCGAGACTCAGTATTTAGATATTCTCGTCGGTAGTTGAAAATTAGCTCTCCGCGCGATACTCGAAGAGTTCGAAAGTTAGGTGACAATACTGTTCGTTGATGTACAGAAGGCAGGCCTTGTTTATAATTTGATTCACTGTGTACCTAATAACTAGACTGCGGATGTTTATAGAATTTTTTAGACAAATTTTAAGAAAGTGGAATCGTGTAAAATCTTATTTTCGGTGGTGGTAAGCTTTGTAGTTCCGAAGTAAATAAAAATCTAGAACATTCGGTTTTTTGTGCGGAATGCAACATAAATTACATATTATACATTGATTTAATCATTTTCACAGACGCAATTATATAGAAATTTTTCTTGAAAATGGTCTAAATATTCAGCGAAACGTTGAAAATTTTGTGGTAATTTGCAAAATTGCTTAGTTAATATACGTTATAAATAAAAATCGTACGGAATTCTGTAGGAATTTTATATTCTAGCATTTTTCGAACATTTTCAAAAGCCATACAAAATCCGCAGTCTACAAATAACCAACCAGATTCGCGTTTCTTCCAGCTGCCTTCTATACAGCGACGGAGTAGCGTGGCAATACTTCGAATGGAATAAGAGACTGATGTACATGTAAAATATTTTGTTGTATTCTCGTACGTGTTTCGATTTATTTTGATTTTTACGATCGACGTCGAGCCATGTTTGGACGTTTGACGAATCATAGGTATTTATTTTGTATGGTATTTATTAATATTTATCACTGACACGTGGAAATGGAAGTCATAGTAAGCAATATTTACTAAAAACTGTAAAAAAATACTGCGAAATAAAATGTGCTTTCGAAAGAGACTGAAGAGAGGCCTTATACACACATCCTAAGGAACCATGTCCAGGAAAATCCTTTCGAGACATATATGTCTGTTCCACTAAAATGTAGAGAATTTACCATACTAAAAAGAAAGCGACGAATTCGATTTGATACAAATATGCGCCGGATTTGTACGGTGTCGCTGATATTCAATGGACGCGATAAAAAAATTACTTTCTACAAGTAAATAAATAGAGGACAGCTTAAATGCTATGCAGTTTTTGTACGTGTGTGTTGTCGTGTCAACTGACAAAAACAGAGTAGCCGTCATCGGTAGGAATGTCGATTATCGAGAATAATGTAAACAGAAAATGGGTACACGCCGCCGCTAGTCCCATGTAAAATTCTTCCAGCGGGTTCAGTAAGATGCGCGCAGTCGTCTCGTCGCAAGAACGACATTACAGCTTTTCGTTCTCTATCTTATAGAAATAACAAACGTTGTATCGACCGATCTATCTGTACAACATAATTACCGTTTAACACTAAATAAAACTATTCTCATGTTGAATGTTGATTTATATATATATTAACAGCCAACCAGCCAGTCTGTTACACCGTTCGAACGCAAATAACTGTAAAAAATTCCGTGTTCCCTCACGTGTCCTCGTATACAGAACCAACGTCTTTTGGTTTTAGAATCGTGCGTACGACGGATATTTCGAGCGCATACGGCGTCCTCTGGTTCCACGTCCTCTTCCGGTCTCGTTGGCCCCTCTCGTCGCATGTCCTCCACGAGCCACAGGTTGACCTTCGGAAATATCAATGTCATTCATTGCATTCAGTACTGATTTCAAGTATTTAGAGCAATTTACACTGTCCAATGCAAATTCTGCAGAGAAAATATTCTTAAAATTGAAAACTTGACTTGAGGCCGTTGGAGAAAATATGAGAAAATCGGTAATTCATATTGAAGATGCCACTCATTTTGTATACAATCTATAGTTTTTAACATCGTTTACGTTCATGCCATAGCTACATTCCGATTGATTAATAAACAACTTGAGTGTTTGTTTCCGATCAGTGGAAAAACTGGAATCATGACGATCGTCGACCCACACTCTTCAAAACGTACTCTATAAAAAAAGATATAACTAGTGAAATTTTCATTGTTTCTGCTTGATCAAAACCGCACGTGTACTTCAAATATCAATAAATATGTGTGGAAAATTCCGATGCGAAAGGTTTGATAGTTTTTCCGAAAAAAATTCCTGAGAATTGTGGACCGCTGTTCATCAATCTTTGCGACATGTTGTGCCAATAATTATGAAAGTGGTCTAAGTGAAAATTTAGTTATTGAAAATTAATTCAATGTAATTTTTACGATATTGTGAAAAATGAAGAGGTACTCTTCTCCGATTCTTAATGAAATTTAATCCCCGCAACGTGTTTACAAAAACAGTAAACAGACGCCGGAAATACACTCCTCAAAAGAATTAAGGGATCACTTGTACGAATCCGAAAGATTGGTCCCACTTTACGTGATCATAACTCCGTCAAAAATTGCCGTATCGATATCGTTAAACAATGGTTTGAAAGCCTGAAACCTCTAGTTTCAAATGCTCTGTTTCAAATTGTTGCTATGTTGGTTTCTTACAAAGTTATAGCGAGATGAAGACAACATTGACGGTTAACAAAAATTTTGTGCAACTTTGGAACATCACACGGGAGCAACAAATTTTTTTGATAAATCGCGTTAATATCATTTGGAAGGGCTATCTTTCCTGTGTAAATTGTGTGGTTGTTGAATATTTTGCGATTCTTTTTATTCGAGTTATTCGACATTGAAGTAAATATGGGCTTTTTAACTTTACAACGATACAGCAATTTTTGACGGAATTATGATCACGTAAAGTGGGAGCAATTTTTCGAGTTCGCAGAAGTGGTACCTTAATTCTTTTGAGGAGTGTATATGACTTAGACCGCTTTCATAATTCTGTGGTTACAAGAAAACAAAGAACGCCTCATTTCACATAGCTTCACTTTCGAGATATTGCCGTTCAATGTTTGGATCACTAACTTTTTGTTCCAGTGATGTTTCCTTATTTTCTTTTTAAAATATATAATAAGTATATATTTCTTTCACTTCGCATAATGTTGCATATTTGTACAATTAACGTGAATAATAATAGGAACAATCGTAACAATTCACGACGCTTTAGGTAAAACGACGCAAGTCCACTAGACTTGTGTTGTTCTTCTCGATCGTGTTGCAGTTAAGTATGTAGTTGTCCCAAAACAAAACATTACCGTCAATGTCAGACGCCAGCGTTCTGTGCGCTCCTGATCAGTACGATCTCGCGTCTCGTGTCGCGACGAGTGTTACAGCTCTCGAGTAAAGTTTACCAACCAATATTATACAATTGTGTAATGACAATACAGTGAATATATGTGAAAATGGATGTCGTTGCGTAGTGTTCTTCAGATACGGATCTATCACGACGGAAAGATACGAGTAATTGTCGTAATCTCAAAATATTGAGGACTCGTGTTCTTTTGCCTTATGCGTATAAATTGACATCGGTTAAAATTTTTTATTTTTAATTTCGCATAAACTCAAATCTTTCGAAATTGTGACGTACGGCGTTCTTCCTTGTAACCACAGAGTTATGGGCATATATTTTAAAGTCATTGAGGTAGGGCGTGTCTGTAAAATAGTCAGGGCATTCGGTATCCGCTTACCCCTGCCAGATTGACTTTCCCAGACGATGGGCGTAGGCCGAGTGCCACGTGCTGCTCTGAACGGGGATCGCGAAGATCGTCTGGCGGTGGCGGTTCTGGGAGTGGCATTCCCAGCGTTTCCCGCGGCAGCAGCTGCAGCAGCAGCCGCCATCGCTCTTTGCCGTGTATTGCTGGATGGGCATGCTTCCGCTTCGCGACTCTCCTCCTCCACTTCATCTTCCACTATGTCACTTCCGGGTTCCTCGGTGACTTCGCCGGTGTCCACCGCGTCATCCTCTCCGGACATCAAAGGACCAGCTTCCTCTGTACGCTTGTCGCTCTCCGAACTCATGCCTGCACAAGCAATCAATCGCGGTTATTACATTCTCCGTTGTCTGGACTCAGTCTGTGGTATAAACAGATGATATCTATATACCAAGTATTTATAAACTTTGACCATTTCTCACGACTACCTCTTAACGAACTCGTAGTAATAAATTAGTTAGTGATCGCTACCTTCAGTCGGTGTCATAGATTCTGTGATTATTTCAGTTTGACTATGTTGCTGATCATCGACACCGACTACACGTATACTAGGTATCGCAGGTTCTTCGCTAGTATCACCAACAACAGTGGTACCTGTTACTGACGCGGGCGTCACCGAGACCAGCGTCTCCTGCTCTTCGGATGGTCCACTGCTCGTCTGGAAAAGAATACCGCATCGTTATGCGTCAACATCGCGAGAACAGACAATAATTAAATTGTACGAGAACCCGAATATCTCCGAACACTATTCCCGAGAATATTAGAGACTCCCGAGGATACACTCGGGTTCTCGAATGTTCTCGGGAATCCAGATTAACCAATAAGCGAACTAAGCACGTGCTTCGGATATCAGGAGATGGGGAGAACCGCAGAAATGCTCTGAATTTCACATAGTAATAGTACTGCTAAGTGGTTATGTGTATGTGTTTGCAAGTGGAAAGAACGAAAGAACAGTGGAGAGATGAAAATCAGTAGCAGGCGAAGAAAACGTCTAACTTTGCTTAAAAATACTTTTTAATCAAATTCTCGAAAATGTCTGAGAAATCGTACAGGTCCAACCTACATTGCGTTCGAGCGATCCTGAAGAAGCGGACCTCGAAATCTTCTCAGTGCTTGGGGCCTTAAGGGGGTAGATTCATTATTCGGCAGCATGTAGCTTTATGCTTCCGAATAATGCAAATTACTTGGATCATTACCTTGAATCTTTCAAGCGAATAATGCAAACTACGCTCGTAAACGTAAAAATAGGACTTTTAACTGAAAACACCCAACTTTGCATTATCGAGAAATGAGAAAGCGCATCCTGAAAACAAGGGTCTACCCCCTTAATCCGGCACTGCGTTCCGACCATATCGGGTACTCGACAATTTCAGGTTCCCGTACACTTTTAACCGTGATTCGATTTTATACCGAGGGTGGTAAATCAGCTGCCGGCGAAACTTGCAAGGGTGTTGTAGGTACGCTACGGCCGGTGCCACCATCTTCCAATTGAACCAGATCCATTCTACTATCGTCCATACTCTCCTGAACCACTTGTGCCGCGCTGGAACTCGACGAACCAAATATCGTTCGGGCTGCTGAGCCTGACGGTGTCGATAAGGAAGGCGTTGACGAGGCAGTAGTAGGTGCGGATGAATCTCCGAAGGTGAAACGTCCTTGAGGAACTTGAGGTGAACTAACAGCTTCTCCGAATCCATCTCCGCGACGTGGAACGAACAGGGTCGGAGTACTGGGCACTATACTGTCGTCGCCACCGTCCTCATACCCCTGCTGTGGCTGAAAAGTAAATGTTTCAGAGGTTAAGTTAGACATTCTCTTCCTGACATTGCACTTTAAAAATATTTACTGGACATATGGGTGCAAATCTTTAAAATTCCTCAAAGTAGGAGAAATTTCGATGAAGATCCGCAGTCTAGCCGAAAATAATTCTAATGTCTTTTAGTTGTCTATCCGATCTATTCATTCTTGTGATAAATTCTAGTCCAGTCAACGAAAAGTTGTACATAGAGGGAAATGGAAGGAACGCAATTTTTAACTTTGGGACTTTGTTTGGACTAGTTAGGAGGTAAACATACTAAAATTCCATACTCCTAGGAGGTGAGAGGGGTGCAGGGGGGCACATAGAAGGTCCCCTTTTTCGGTTTTCCGCTTATATCTCGGAAACCATGCGTCCTAGTTAAAAATTGTGTTCCTTCCATTTCCCTCTACACCTCCCTTGTGAGCATTCATTGACTGGACTATCCATCAAATCTGCAGTCTGATAATGTCGTAACAGTTAATGCAGCGTGTATGTCTGAGGAACAAACCAAGAGTAGATGTTGCTGTTGTTGCTGCCTAGGCATCGGTGCAATACCGCGCGATGATCGCGCTGCAAATGACGTGGGTGGTTCTCCGGTTGGTCCAGCGCTGCTTATCGCTTCGGATTGTTGTTGCTGCTGATTCGTAGGTACTGTGACTTGAGCCTGTCTGGGTACTTCCACGCTTGTGGAATCTTCACCCATGATGATCTCAACCTCGTTGTTGTCTCTTTCCACTTCGCCTTCGACCTCGTAAGGCATCTCTTCTTCCTCTTCCATCTCGTACGGGTCATTGTCAAATTCTTCCTCCTCTTGCGCCTGGTGATTGCCTCCTCCCTCGCCTTCGTCACAGTCTACTACAACCACACAACCCTCCTCCACTTCTTCATCCTGGTCCCGCTGGCTCGACGTTGGTACCTGAGAATTCAGTCGACATTTCATTTCTATACTTCCATACTATGACTATCTTCTATACTATGACTTTCATCATTTCTATACTTCCACAGTGCAAAGTCAGCAGGATTCGTGGAATCTGTGAGAAGGTGAATTTAGTCTGCGTAAGGATCAATTCGGAGCGCAACACTTGTAGGAGCGACAGAGATCAAAGCGAAACCGAAGGAGCGAAAGAAAGCACCGGAACCCAAACTCACGACCAAATTCACCATTTTGCAGGTCAGCCTTTTTGATAGATGATTCAAAAGTGAAGCAATACAATATTAAGAAAACAAATTTGTAGAAAAACTTCAGTTGCAAAGGAGTAAATTTGATTTACGAAAAGGCGAGTTCGATTTGCATACGATGTGCAAAAGGATTAATTTGGAGTGCAAAACCTGTAGTTAGATATGTAAATAACGTAGAGAGGCAAACGTACAAAGGTATGAGAGTAGGAAATACCGAGAAGTGTGAAAATTGGTACGAGGAGAAGAAAGAAAACGAGAGAATGAAAAGAGAAAGCAGAGTAAGAAAATAGGATGTATACAGTCCGAGGCAAAATTAAGTAAATTAACCCTTTAAAAAGGTGCGAACTTTTTCAAAAGGGTGTCCATACTTGATTTTGCCGCAGACTGTGAAATTAGAATTATAAAAGAAAGTGTAAAGCCGAAAAGCAAGAATTAAGTACAAATAGATAGTAACAAACATCCTTGCAATCCAACTTCACCTGGTACTCGACCTCTGAAGCGCTGGCGCTGGCAGTGGACGCCATTTCTTGTCTGCTGCGTTTGGCTTTAGGACTGAGCACCTGTTCCTGTCTGCTGTGATCCATGCCCTCGATTCCAGATCCCGATGCCGTCGAATCTAGAGTCCTGGGTCGCTTGTGACCTGTGGATGTTTGAGACGTGCTGACAGACTGCGTCGAACTACTGGCTACAGTTTGTTGTTGATCGCTGGCTGCAGGTTGTTGTTGTTGCTGCTGTTGCTCGACTCGTGGACTGACCAAGGCAACGGTTTGTTGTTGTTGTTGTTGCTGCTGCTGCTGTTGGCATTGTTGTTGTTGAACGTTAAGGGTCTCCGCGCTCTCTGGATCCTCTCGTTGCGTGGACTCTGCCGACTCGCTTAGTTGGGGTTGCACAACGAGCTGACGCAAAGTGCTGGGCGCTGTCTGCGACGAGCTGCTGGTACTGGCTGGTTGGAAATCAGGAAGACTACTGGTTGGGGAGCTAGTTTCGGTAGTGTGCACTACTTGTTGCTGCGACTGCTGCTGTTGATGAGGCGCTACCATCACTGGCGCGCTTGCTGTGGTCGGTAAAACCGCGGCTGTTCTAGACTGCACGACGACGCTCATCGGCCGAATGCTTGCTAGAGGAGTCTCTGACCGAGCGGACATCGGTTTGATGTTAGCCGTAGGTGGCTCGGTGGTAGCGCTGACTCCGCTGACGCCAGCCAACTGCCGTTGCAATTGGGTGACCCTTTGCACCAACGTTTCCTTCTCCGTCTGGATCTCTGCCTTCTCGTGCTCCAAACGGGAAATTCTGCCCTCCATCTGAGATTTCAGAGCTACCAGTCGTGCATCGTGCTCGGCGGTGTCCGATTCTGTAGCACCTGTCTCGAGTTTTGCCTTCAAGTCGAGCAATTCCTTCTCGCAGATCTTCTTCGACTCCGTCAGCTGCATGATCTTCGTTCTGGCACCCTTCAGCACCTGTTTAGCACGCTCCTCTTTCTCCACGCTGGTCTTGTTCATCGTGTCTATCTCCTTCTTGAGCAACTCGGCTTCGCTCTGCACAGTCTCCATTTGCCGAGACAACTCGTCCATCTTCGTAGTCAGCTCTACGTTCGCCTGGCGTAATTCCGCTCGACCCTCCTCTCGCAATTGATCCTCCCGCTCTTGGGATACCTGTGAGATATCTTCGGTACTCGAAGTACCAGCCGTCATTCGAGACTCCTCCGTTCTGCTCTTCTCTTCCTCCACTGTCTTCGCAAGATCCTCGTACTGAGTCTTGTATTTCTTCGCTATCTTTCGAATCTGTATCTCCTTGTTCTTGATGTCGTTCAGCGCCGCTTCTTTCTCTCCAAGCTCCTTCTTCATCGTCGCCAGGTCTTTCGACTTGTTCGAAGATTCAGCAAGGGCCTCGTTCAAGTCCTGACCCAACTTGCGAGTTTCCTCGGAAGTCTTCTGGATTTGTTCTCCTTGAGCTTGTACTTGCTTCTGAAGCTGAAGCAGCTGTTCTTCGAGCTTCGACTTCTCGGTCTTCATTTCTTCCGCGCGTTTCGCGTGCGCCTCGCGTTCAGACGTCAACAATTTGCTGAGATTCTCGCGTTCCGTTTGCAATCTGCGCCAGTCTTCCGGACTCGTTTTGTTGGCTCTCTCCACTAATGTGTTCGCTCTCTGTCTCCATCTAGTTGCCTCCGCTTTCAGGCTTGAGTTCTCTTGCGTCAAAGCTTCGGTCTTCACTTGCAAGTCTCGCGTCGAGTCTCGAAGGGGTCCTACCTCCTCGGAAAGTGCTGCAACCTTCGCAGTCAGCTCTACCACCTTTCCGCTCAAGCTGTCTCTCTCCTCTCTTAGGATTCTGTTCGAATCCGTGATCGCATTTAAGGTTTCAACTTTTCTCAACAGCTCTGCATGCTTGGAGGTGGTCACCACGTCGATCTCCGATTTCTCCCTTTCCGAATTGAGAATCGTTTCTGTCTCTTTCAATCTCTTCTCCAACACCTGTGAACAAATGCTTCCTGTTAGCTGTGTTATACGAATTTTCTTCTATTAGGTCGCTGTATATAATAAGCCTGAATGAATAATGAACATGTATGTATAATAAACCTGTAGATACTCTAAATATAAGACTAAAAGAAATTTCTATTTGGCTCCTGTATCTTGCAATCAATGCAGAACATTTTTATTTTGCATAAAGATCCACAGTCTAGCTGTAATAAACTCTACTCACCTCCGCTTGGGATTTCAATCTGAGATTCTCCGCCCGAAGAACGTCGAACTTCGTTACAGCCAAGTCCTTCTCACGCCTCAGGTACTTCATAACTCTCAACAGTTGTTCGGCCGATTTCGAATCGTCTTCTAGTCCGCTAAAGCTGCGATTCATCGCTTCGTAACTGGTATCTGGACTCTCCCGACCGCTGATCTTAGTTTGCTGACTATGCATGATCGCTGCTTTGTCGCTTAACTCCTGGATTTCATTGTGTAAAATAGCATTTTGTGCATCCAAGTCATTTATTCTTTGTTGCATTTCCTGCATCTCCGTGTGGAATTTCTTCTCCCTTTCTTGACAAGCTGCTCTCTCAAGCTCCAGAGCTTCTACAGCGCTGTTTCTTTCTTGGGCTAGCGTTGTGATCTTCTGGTCTACCAATCGAGCTTCTGCTTTAATCTTGGCTAATGCCTAGAACGAAAAGAAACATGTTTTGTTTAAAACATTTCACATTAGTGCAGTAGTTTTTCCACTGATCTAATATCTTAGAGCATTTACCTGAAGGTCCGTTGAATGCAGAAGCATTTCTCTAGCGTATTTCTCTTCGGCCTCTTTCGCAGTTGTGGACGCAGTTAATAAGTCATTTTTCACGATTTCTAATTCACCTTTGACCTCGTCAAATTCTTCAAGCTTTCTTTCCGCGTCAGCTAATTTCTCTCGCAACTCCGAGTCGGTTTCTTGTCTACCGCTAGAAACTTTCGCTAACTCTTCTGCTAATTCCTTTACCCTCTTCTGAAGACCCGTTACTTCTACGCGGGCTTCTCTCAAAGCCGTTTCTAATTCTTCTTTCGACTTGTTATACTGCGTGGTTAGCTCTCGTAATTGCGCTTCTGAGCTCTCGGCTATGTCGCAATACTGTTGGCTCTGTTGCCGTGCGGCTTTCAACTGTTCGGACAATGACTTCGCTTCCGCCTGCGATGCCGCTAGCTGCATCTCGATTTCTTTTAATCTCTTCACGAGATTTTCGTCACCTGCAAAGTTTACGTAGCCACAGAATTTTATATAACTACCAGAAAGATGGCAAAAGATCATCGAACAAAACAGAAAATACTTTAGTCATTAAAGTTCATTGCTTGGATAAAAGATTCGCTTTTATTTCACCTTAACACATTACCGACCGGTGATTATTGCATGGCTAAACACTTCAATAGCAACAGCAATTTTCATTGTGAACTAACAAGTCAATAACGTCATCAAACAGTTTCATTTAAGATTGTAATGTAAAAGAAAATTTCTATGCTTTCTATTAATAGGCTTCCGGTAGGTAAAGTGTTAAAATACCGAAATGACTTTCTTTCCGATCCAATAATTCTAGAAAAATGCAGCCCCGTATGGTGCACGTACCAGTGAAGGGCTTCGAGATAGCATGACTAACAGCTTGTCGAAGTTTGGTGTTGAGTTCTTCGATGCGCTGTGTGTTTTGGGTATCAGATTGGCGGGCTTGCTCCAGCTCGGTTTTGATTTGCTGGGTTATATTGCGTTCCTCCGCCAGTCTATGCTGCGCGGTGGTCAGCTGTCTTTCCAAGTGACCCGATAATTCTCTGAATCTGTCCTGTTCTTCCTGCAATCGCCGCCTCAACGCTGCACACTCTCTCGTCGCATCGTCCAGACGTTGTTCTGCGCGCAGCTGACCCTCGGCTTGAACACGTTCCAAACTAGCTTTGATAGATTCAACGTCCGCTCTTAACAGAGCATGCGTTTGACGTTCTCGTTGGAATATTTCGCGCTCCTTCAGCAGACGACCCTCCGAATCACGCAGAAGTTGTCTCTCCTGCCGTAAGTTCTCTAGCTGTACCTCCGCTCGAGACAATCCCGTCCGAGCCGTCAAAGCATCGTCTTGCAGAATCATCAAACTTTGTTCGTGCTTGCCTGTGGACATAAGAAAACGATTCCAATAATTATACAGCCGGTAGAATAGTTTTGAATCGGATATTCCTGGTATCGATGAAATCGTCGTACCGATTGTTACGTTGTAATTGAAGCATTTCTCCTCGAGCACCTTTATCTGGGATTTGTAAGAAGCAACGTTCGCTTGCAGGAGATTAAACCTATCGTTCGCAGAGTCCAATTGTGCTTTCAACCTGCAACACCGACCCGAACTTGCTTCCGCTTGTTTTCGAAGCCTATCGACTTCTTCGCCCAACATTTTCTCGTGCGCTGTTCTCTCTTTTCTGTAAGTGTCGAATTCGTCTGTGACGTGTTTCAATTTCGACTCGCATTCTGTCAATTGTTTTTTCAATTCTTTCTCCGCGCTGGCATCGGTTTGTTCGACCTTGGATGACTTGTCGACGACAAGTTTCTCTCCATTCTCTTCCTTCGTGTCTCCTTCGAGTGCTTCGGGGTCCTCTTTCTTCTCTGATCCACCCGTCTGCTTCAAACACTGTTGATACATGTTTTTGTACATATCCCTTTGCCTTACAAGGCCGTCTAGCATTTTCGCCTGTCTGTCCTGAGAAGCTTGCATATCCTCCAATTGTTCTGCATACCTATTACCAATTCAAAGAAATGAATAAATTAAAGTATCCATAAGAGTACAAACAAGAGTACGATAGAAGTCAAACCTGTCCAATTTCTCTTTCATTTCGCCAGAATTGATCTCGTCGGTTGCTCTCTCAATTTCTTCTTGTCTCGACGACAGAGTACGAACTATTGATAATAATTTCTGATTGTTTTCTTGCAATTCTTCGATGTCTTTGAAAGTAACAAGCTTCTTGCTGATAATCTCCGACGAGGCTAGATTGTCCATGTCTACCGAATTCGAGAAATCGCTTGAATGCATAGTTGTACCGCATCTGCTCTCCTGAACTTCTTTCAAGAGGAAGCATACCTGTAAACGCGACAACAGTTAGTTACAATTCTGTAGAGCATCGAGAACAACGAGTGCAACTGCGATTTCTACGCACCTGACGCGCCAAATCTGATAGCTCTGTCTTTAGCCTTTGATTTTCCTTCGTATGATGTTTGGCAAGACGATTCGCTTCATCCGTTGTTTCCTGCAGTTTATGATTCTCTGCTAGAAGTTCGTCTAATCTCGACGTAAGCGTCGTAATATTCGCCATAGCAGTTTCATAATCTTCGCGTTGTTGCTGCAAAATAGGCGCTTTCTCCACCAATTCCCGCAAGATCACGTCCATCTGGGACTTCAAGCGTTCATTTTCTTCGCGCTCCGACGTCAGTTCATTCGTTACTTCGACTAACTGTGTGTAAATTTGAGTCAGACTCAATCCTTTCCTCAGCACGCGGCTAGCTATGGCTGCAGTTGGCGCAAGTTGCTCGACAGCTTGATCTAATCTTTCTGTAAATCCACGCGTAGTTAGTGAACAAATAAATCTCATTTAGTTAAAGCAACTAATTACTAGAGGGAATCTATATATGTATATAATTGCCAGTTCCTCTGTCCTCTGCAACGGTAAAAAAATCTCGAAACACAGAGGTAGCCCAAGGGGGCGCACGAATATGCTTTTATCCCGGAAATCGTGCAGGATTAATTGCTAAAAATAAACTAGTCCCTAATATTCTCAGGTGTCTCGATATATTCGAGAACCGACATTTCTGTGTTCTCGCAAACCTCTACTAATTACCTTGCTTGATGTTCTTAAGCAGTTCGTTCGCGTGTTCCAATTCTTTCGAGAGTTCCTCTATTTTCTGTTCCTTCTCCTCCAATTCCTCTTTGTGCTGTATCTGAAGCTGGGCGTGCGTCGTCTCTAGTCCTCCGTATTGATGAGTGGCGTGTTCCAATAATTCTTGAAGTTCTTTAACCGCATTGCTGAACTCTTCGGCCTTCGCATTGGCTTCGTCGGACATGCCTTTGTAAAGATCCGCTAGTCTGGTTTGGGCGCCGATTTCTTCCCTATAAGAGGCATGCATGGATATTTCCTGCGTGCGTTGTTCTTCCAGTTTTTGAGCGAGCTCGTCGCAACGTCTTTGAAGAGCTGTATAAGATTCTCGCAATTGCGTTGCCGCATCGTTAGCGATACGTAATTCCTCGTCGCGCTGTGACAATCGGGTATCGGTTAGAAGAGCTCGTGCCGAGGTTTCCGCTCTGGTCGCTTGCAATTCTGACATCCTCTTCGCCAGCTCTTCCTCGAGTCCTGCCATTTGTTGTTGTATCAAAGTCCTCTCTTGCTCTAACCGTTTCTCCCTGAAACATTTCACTGATTATTGCATCTGGGAAACAAGATCGCGTATCACGTTCAAACGAAAAGGATCATACTTAAATTCCAGAGTCATTTCACGACTCCGAATCTCCTCCGTATCAGCCAGAGCTTGGCATTTAGAAGCGACAGCATTCTGAAGCTGCGAGCCCAGAGAGGATAGTTCGGTGTGCATCCTTTCGATCTCTGTATCTCGTCTTTCGACCTGTAGCTGCAACGCATCCCTTTCGTCCACAACTGTGTCTCGCTGGTTGCGAAGGTCTGCATTTTCTTTCTCCAATCTGTAAACGTTACACGTCCAATTAAATATTACAATTGTTACGATAGATGTATTTTTTGAAATACCTTTTAACAGACTCCTGTAATTTTGATATTTCATTCTTGGATTCGTCAAAGTTATTTTGCAATTCGGCATTATATTTCTCCGACAATGTCAGCTTTTCCTTGCATTCCTCGAAGTTCGACTTCTCTTCTGTTAAACTCTTTTGTAACTTCTCCAAAGTTTGATCTGCAAACATTTACGTACAACGTAGTCGAACGATAACTAGAATCTCCAAGGAATAACGAGAACAATCGTATCGTGGACGTGTATTCAATTGTATAAGGAACATTTCCTATAACTAGACAGCGAATTATAGGAAAATGGAGTAGATGCAGTTCAAAATTATTGAAAAATTTTCAAAATTCAAGATGTCAAAATACGATATCTTCTGTTCAGTCCATTTCTTGCAACATAAAACAATTTTTATTTTGCATAAAGATCCGCAGTTTAGTAATAACATTAGAAGAATTATGAAAATACTGTTACATTATTTTCAACCTATTAAATATATTACGAAAGAAAATAAATTTCTATTTCGCTCAAGTTTGTTGCAATTTGTAAAACTGTATTATTTTGCAGCAAGTTATGAATTCGTCCAACAAAATCAACGCGTTACTCCACTCGAAACAAAGTTGAGACAAGATTAGCTAAATAAAACAATGAAATAAAACAACGAGAAATTGGAGGAGGAGCGCTTTGTTCCATAGATCAAAATAAGGCGCCTTTCTACGCTCGAAAAGAGGTTATCTTCTCCATGTAAATAAACCGGGTGATCGTTATCGCGACAAAAAATGCGAAATTCAATCGGAGCTTACCGAAGTTCTTTTTGTTTGTTTCGAATACAGCCTTGGCTGTAATATATCGTTCGAATTTCTCGTTAAAAAACGCGTTCAATTTCTTAACGCATACTTCTGGAATTTGCGTCAATTCTTCGTCGGTTAAAGCTTCTCGCAACGCATTGTGCTCGTTCTCCTCCGTTTTTTCCATCTTTCCTTTACTGAACGGTGTACTTATCCGTTAATCAGGCGAACCTTTCTTTTTAACAATAAACTCGTGCTTCAAGATTTATTCTGTTCGATTGGAGGCGCATTTGACGGTACATTCAGTATCTATCACCTTCCGCTCTGTAATTCACTGTGGTCCACTTGGGTCCACTGTGGTCTTTATCGAACTGACGCGGCTCACTGGAAACAGTACTAAAGTACTAACAGTAGTGGAAATCAGTGGAAATTACAACGTTTCTATCAAAACGTATACAGCGCTAGTGCGCCAATTTTCGATCAAGTTCAATGGCAACCAATTCTTACCGGCACCATTCTTATATATATTTATTTCCTAAACGATCTATTTATGCACACGTAACAATTTCTCACGGTTTCAGTTTTCTTCTAATCGAAATACAGTGCATTTCCGTTTTTCAAATACCACGTTTTCGTTCTTCCTTTCTCCCAGAACTACTGTACTCACAATATCTGATCATACATTAACTTACGCTCCTTTGCTTTACACAAGTATGATATAATATTAATACTTTTCTTATGGAATATACTTATGATAAATATAACACAATTCAGGTTTATTGAACATTCAGTAAAAAAAACCTCTCTCTAACAGTTTTATATATTATTTAATTTCTGTTTGGATTTCACTAATTATTTGCGATCATTGTGCCCATAAACAGAATTTATTTAAATAATACATAATCAATCAAAACGATGGTTTATTTTATTAAATATAATTAGTATATAGACTGCGGATGTTTATGCAATTTTCAAGTTTTGTAATAGTATCTTATTTTCCGTGGTAGTAGCCTTTTTAGATCTGAAATAAATTAAAATCGTACACTAAACTCTGTCATATTTTATATGTTTATATTTGTAGCATTTTTTGAAAATTTTCAAAAGCCCTAATTGCATAAAGATCCGCAGTCTAATAATTAGTATGAAATATTACTTTTCATTAGAAATATGAACTGAGTGGAACTGAGTAACTTGAATTATTTTTTATATATATTTGATCTAGATAATAAATTTACTTATCTGATATATTATATATATAAATAATTATATGCATATATATAAATATATTTATTGATATATTGTTGATATATTTATTGGAATTCACTGATATATGCTGATATATTTTGATATATTTACAATATTTATATCAATTTATATTAGTAGTCAGAGAATTTTCGTTCTCTAAGTTGGTTACGTTGATTTCCCTTGAGATGGCCGTTCTCAATTCACGGTAGAATCACAGATCACAGAGGATTGAGAATACTCTGTGGCAGATCTGTCTGTGGCAGTCTGTGGTAGAGGAGAGTTTATAGTGACGCTGTGTTCTGTCGGTGGGTGCCGCGACACTCCGCGGTTCGCGTTTGATTCATATCAGTTATTTTCCTATTCACCAGAAAGAAATCGGTTAAAATGTCCACATTACCACACAGCAAGAAGCGTGTTTGCTACTACTATGATAGTGAGTGAAAAAAATAATAAAATTTTCTAGTAGCTCGCGGTCCCGCGAAAATATTCTTACACGCACAAAGAGATTGTCAAAATGTGTTTGTGCCTATCCGCGTTTGTGTCGGTTACAATAGATACATTTTCGTATCTGTTAATAAAATTCCAAGCATATTTATATTAATTAAACCGTACGTTCTTCAAAATGGATAGTTTACTTTCGTTTCGTTCATGATACTTGATATTTATGATATTCTTTCTACCTTCCTGTACGGTTTTGGCGACCTTAACGCGAAAGATTTTCAGGCGTAACTCCGTGTTACCGTACTAAAAGCGTCGGCTTTTATCAACCTATCTAATGTATTTACACGTTCCGCTACATTGCAATCTTAATACATTTTTCCGTATACTTTTAATAGGAATATTAATAATTTTATTTTATGTTTAAATTTACTAATAACATACCC
Source organism: Lasioglossum baleicum (assembly GCF_051020765.1). Lineage (NCBI taxonomy): Eukaryota > Metazoa > Arthropoda > Insecta > Hymenoptera > Halictidae > Lasioglossum > Lasioglossum baleicum. Next base: position 9,160,036 of record NC_134934.1, read on the forward strand.
TGATATACTAAATATATAATTACCTCCAAAGCAATTCAAACTTAATAGCGACCCAACGTTATCGGACCCCATGAATTACATATAATACTTTTCTTATAACTAAGTACTAATGGAATTGTTTTCGTCATTAGAATTGATTTTATACAATACTATATTTGATTTCATTAAAAGAATACTAATATTTGAAAATGAATCAAAGTAATTATAGGTTATGGTAAACTAATCGGTAATTGTATAAAAAATTTGAATCATTATAAACGTAAATACACTAATTTACAAAATCCTCTTGTATATGCTGCAAATTCTCTGAAAACAATGAGTCTTTAATCGTTTGTAGTTGAATAATACTCTTTTTTCACTAATTACACGAAAGATTCTCAAGTGTACTCCGGATGACCGTACATACCAAGTAATATAGATATGTGCTTTACCCTTTGCGTGACTAACATTTTTGAATTTATTTTTATATTTGAAGCAGAGTTATGGATTTTTGTAGATTTTCTTGGTAAAAATGGAACAAATGAAAATATTAATTCTTATTTTAGGTGATATCGGCAATTACTATTATGGACAAGGGCATCCCATGAAACCGCATCGTATAAGGATGACGCATAACTTACTTCTCAATTATGGTCTTTATAGAAAAATGGAGATCTATGTAAGAATATTTCTTATTTAATTACATGTTACTAGCTATTTTAAATATATAATATCAAATGTGATCGCTAGACTGCGTATCTTTATGCATTTATGGCTTCTGAAGATTTTCAGAAAAAGGTAGAATGTAAAATGTGACAGAATTTAGTACAATTTTGATTTATTTCAGATCAGCAACTACCATTGGAAATAAGATTCTATTTTATTCTACTTTCTCTCTCTTAAAATTGCATAAACATCCGCAACCTAGTGATTGCAGTCAACAATGATTGAAAGTAAATTAATTTCTTATTTCTTTATTTAGCGACCTCATAAAGCTACCGCAGACGAAATGACAAAATTCCATAGTGATGAATATATTAGGTTCCTGAGGTCCATAAGGCCCGATAATATGTCTGAGTATAACAAACAAATGCAAAGATGTAAGATCACTTATTGAAAAAGTTATTCATTAAAACTTTGTTCTGTTTAAAGAAAAAAAAATGTTAAAATGAACTCTATTTTTCTTATAGTTAATGTCGGAGAGGATTGTCCCGTTTTTGATGGTTTATACGAGTTTTGTCAATTATCAGCTGGCGGATCTGTAGCTGCAGCAGTAAAACTTAATAAACAAGCTTCCGAAATTTGTATAAATTGGGGAGGCGGATTACATCACGCCAAGAAGAGCGAAGCGTCCGGTTTTTGTTATGTAAATGATATTGTCCTTGGAATCTTAGAGCTACTTAAATATCATCAAAGAGTTTTATATATTGATATTGATGTCCACCACGGAGACGGTGTAGAAGAAGCATTTTATACTACTGATAGAGTGATGACAGTTTCTTTCCATAAATACGGCGAATACTTTCCTGGTACAGGTGATCTTCGTGACATTGGCGCAGGGAAGGTAAAGAGTTTGTGAGAATGTAAATGCAATTTTGTTTGCATGTTATGCAGTGCTATAGTAAAATTTTTTCTATTTCAAACAGGGAAAATATTACGCTGTCAATATACCACTAAGAGATGGTATGGACGATGAAAGTTATGAGTCCATATTTGTACCTATTATTTCAAAGGTAATGGAAACTTTTCAGCCTTCTGCGGTCGTTCTACAGTGTGGTGCTGATTCGTTAACAGGTATAATCTTATATATTTATACACATGTATATAAGATATTATAAGATTCGCGTTATAAACATTTTGTTGTGTATTATTTTCAGGAGACAGACTGGGATGTTTTAATCTTACAGTAAGAGGCCACGGTAAATGCGTTGAATTTGTAAAAAAGTATAATTTACCATTCTTAATGGTCGGGGGCGGTGGCTACACAATAAGAAACGTATCTAGATGTTGGACGTACGAAACATCGGTAGCTCTCGGTTCTGAAATTGCAAATGAGTTACCTTATAATGATTATTTCGAATACTTCGGACCGGATTTTAAGCTGCACATTAGTCCTTCTAACATGGCGAATCAAAATACTCCTGAATATCTTGAGAAAATTAAGTACGTTCTATTGGAATATTGACGAATATTGACATATTTTTCGAAGGCAATCCTTATGTTATGCATTAATAAACGTCACAGGACCAGACTATTTGAGAACCTACGGATGTTACCACATGCACCAGGTGTACAAGTTCAACCTATCCCAGAAGACGGTGCGGTTATCGAAGATTCTGAGGCTGAAGAGAAAGTGAATCCAGATGAACGGTTACCACAACGTGATTTGGATAAAAGGATACAACATGATAATGAATACAGCGATAGTGAAGAGGAAGGAGAAGGAGGGCGAAGAGATAATAGATCGTTCAAGGTATAATTTTTTACTTCTTCGAAAATCAATACCTTACTATTTTAAACTTAATTTGACTTACGTACATTCACATTGAAAGTGTACTCGTTTTCCAATTAGGGTTCCAGAAAACGACCTCGCCTAGAGAAAGGTCAAGAAGGTATAGAAGGTGATCTGAAAAAGGAAGAAGATATAAAGTCAGAACCAAAAGGTACTTAAATGATGTACGATAATATAAATATTTCTTTGTGTAAGAATACAGTTTTTCTCGTGTTTCTATAACGAAACTTTTTTCAATGATGTCTTACAGAAAACGAAAAAGATGAAAAAGCAAATATCACAAACGAAGAAACGAAAAAAGATAGTGGAGCGAATCCCTGATAAACGGTTGCCGTTGAACATTTAAGAAATTGGAAAAAGTCCTTATTTAAATCAAGTATAGATAAGTATAGGTAACTTAAGTCATGAAAGGAAAAGAAAAAAATGATGTACGCTGCTGCCACGAATTCAGGATACGATTCGAAATTTCGGTTGAAACACGTAACACTTCGATAGTAAAACTTATCGGCTGAATTCGTAGCAAGCGACATTGTTATCGCGAACACGTATGAGCGTGTAATTGACTCCGAACGCTCTGCAATTTTAATCTGTTATCTCATTAAATTTACAGACGTTTTCCGGTATTCTTAAATTGACAGTTCATCGAATTGACTTATTCCTAAAATATTTTTCGAATCAATGAATACCTTGAACAGTGTCTGTTTAATTCTATGATTTGATCAAATCCAATTTTTGTATTTTAGCATACCGAATATTCAATCAGCTAGATGTTAGATAAAGACGTTGATTATAGAGACAATTTTGATAACTATGAAAACGATATTTTGTAACATTTGTTCGATGTTCCCATTTAAAATCATAGAATGTAAGACAGTACTTCTAGATATCTAAATTTATCATTTACACGTTTCGATAAATCATGTAGAAATATAACGAATTGGAACATTTTTGGGCGCTATGTGTCCTGTTTTTTTTAGAAACCATTGATCTTGATAAAACTGTTTAATACGCCTGATTTAATGTCGAATAAGATGATTGTATTTACAACGGGCAAGTATTATGGTTTAAGAAATCTTTTGCTTTCTATTCTTGTACATAACGAAAAATCAGAATTTAAACAAAGTCCTACATGCAATAATACATATATATATATATATATATATATATATATATATATATATATATATATTCATATATATATATAACAACATAACGATATTCTTTTTGATATGTAAAGTATTTTATTTTATACGGAAAATTTGATTGAACGACCGGCAAAGAAGGAAGTTTAAAGAAATTAGTAGTATGGTCAATGAATATATTGAATTCAAAAGTGTAGATGTAAAGTTTTGATTGTAACTTAAGCAAGAGTAATTTTTAAGTGTTCAACGTAATGTGGCGTGATCGATTTATATTTGTGCGTTGAAATTTGCGGATGCATTCTTCGTCTAAAAAAGAAACGAAATGGAAAAAAAGAAAAATAGTGTTACCCTCCAAGCGCGCGGCTTTAGACATTGGCGCGAGAATAAAAGATACATTGATAACAGTGTGTATATAAAATTGAAATCTTTGAGCCTCAAAAATATGTCACAATGAAACTAAACTTGTTTAGTTGCACGTTGATGGATAATTCGATCGAAAGTGAAATGTGTCGATTGATATCTATAACTGTAATTACTACTACTACTTGTAATTAATTATCCACCACCACACAAAGAGAAATTCGATATAATATTGCGTATATCTAAGTTAAGTCGATTTCAGATAGATCAATTACGATATACATATATATATTTATGTCCAGACATGAATAACACGAATGTTTTTAAATATTTATAATAAAAAATAAAGAAATTTACCGCGTGTATTAGTGTGTTCACTTTTTTCGCCACGCGGCTACGTGTGGCGCGTGTCTTCTTCGGTCTTCTTGTCTTCTTGTGCTTGTTCTATCAAAATGGTGGCAGTCTTCGAAAGTCGACAGACCGCTCGATGCTTTTCTACAACATTAATTATCAAAACTGCATCTTATCAACACCATAACAGTCGAAGCGTAACTTCGATACGTTCAATATGATAATAAATTATATCATTCGCTCTACACGTAGTTCTGTCGGTGGTACGAAACCAAATAACGAAACTACAGTTCTAACCTTGAATTCGAGCAAGCTTGTGTGTTAGAATATGAAAACAATGAGTGATTGACTATCATCTTAATTAATGCACGAAGATTCAACGTTACCACCAATTAGCCAGAAATATTGTTTATTCGAATCAGATAAATTTAACGACAACTCTACACAATACATGCCCTGGAAAATTTTCAATAATTAATTCATAACAACGTCGTTATAAAAACATACAAAGTTCTATTTAAATTCGTAAGAAACCTGCTAAAATGATTTCTCAGTTGTCACACGTTATGACTCTTGCGAACAGTATCATCGGCGTAAGCGTTCTCGCTATGCCATTCTGTTTCAAGCAATGCGGCATTATGTTGGCTACTTTGGTTTTGCTATTGAGCAGCCTCTTATCACGACTCGCTTGTCATTTTCTTGTTAAGTCCGCTGTAATGTCGAGACGAAGAAATTTTGAACTTCTGGCGTTCCACGCATTCGGTCAAATGGGAAAGTTTTTGGTGGAGTTGTTTATCATCGGATTTCTTGTGGGAACATGCATCGCATTTTTTGTTATTATGGGTGATCTAGGGCCACAAATTGTCGGAAAAGTGATCAATAAAAATCCAGAAAATATTAGGACTAGTTTGCTCGTGACGACAAGCATTTTCATAGTTTTACCTTTGGGATTGCTCCGAAATATTGATAGCTTATCCAGTCTTTGTACTGCTACGATCATTTTCTATCTTTGTCTTGTATTGAAGGTGAGCAATTTCTCTGGTTGTCTATCAAATTCGAAATAATTCAATTACAAATTAATACATCTTACATTTATTTGTTTAGATCGTGATGGAGTCTATGCAACACATTTTTGCCGGAGATTGGTACGAACATGTATATTATTGGAGACCGTCTGGCATACTACAATGTATACCTATATTTTCTATGGCTTTATTTTGCCAAACTCAACTATTCGAGATATACGAAAGCATTCCGAATGTTTCACTGGAAAAAATGAACGAAGTTGTACGAGGTGCATTAAACATATGTACTGTTGTTTATTTGTGTGTCGGATTTTTTGGATACATTGCATTTTGCACGCAACCTTTTACAGGTACTTGTACACTCCGAAAAGAAAACATTGTACTATTATTTTGAGTATGATTAACTTACATTAATTATCCTTCAATTTACAGGCAATGTGCTAATGAGCTTAGAACCTAGCTTGTCGTCTGAAATGATTAAAATGGGATTTGTGTTCTCCATTGCATTTAGCTTCCCTCTAGTCATTTTTCCGTGTCGTGCAAGTTTAAATTCCCTCTTGTTTCGTAGGGTTAGTATAGATGTAGTTGCGCTCGATCAAAAAATAGTATGATATATTAATCAGTATTTATATAAATTCTTGCAGGTGTATGTCCATGAATCATCTGTAAATTATTTACCTGAAACAAGGTTCAGGTGCCTTACTATAGCAATTGTGGCTGTTTCACTAATTACTGGCATCTTAATACCAAATATAGAGTTTGTTCTTGGTTTAGTGGGATCCACAATTGGAGTCATGATATGTTTGATATTCCCAGCAATATTCTTTATATCTATTAGCAGCAAACATACTAACGAAAGACTATTGGCGCAAGTAAGGTCACTAAGAAAATTTCCGAATTTTAATCCATTTCATTTCTTTATCATTAATACCGATACATTAATTGTCTAGGCAATTTTATTTATTGGTATCTGCATTATGATTCTGAGCACGTACGCAAACTTGTACGCAATGGAAGAATCTGGTAATACAAAACTATTGATAACAACAACAAAACCTCTTAGTCAAATCAATAATCTACCGTTAAATTTAAACAAAGAAGATCTCAACGCGGTTGCAAGCATTCCTCATGACCATGAAATTCTGCAGGATATTAAAGGTATTATTAAATTGTCTTGTAAAAATTATTATTTTTAAGTTACACGCATAGACATGCTATACATTATGATATAATTTAATATTTAGAGAAACTAGATCAGTTGCCAGACTTGAATGCTCCTGATAAATCGATAAACCTAAAGTCGCAAGACATACGTCAGGAACCACCGATTCCTGTCGAGCGTATCGTTGTCACAGAGAAGCCGGCAGTAGAAACACAAAAGTCTATCGAGAATGTAGCAGCTACAGTTGCTCCAGTAATGGGAAATGCAAATGAAATGAAACCGTTGGACGCAGATTTGCCGAACGAACCAAAAACTTTTGTGAAAAATCATGTTTTAGAGATTGTAGAATCTAGTCCATTAAAAACTGGAGAGAGAGAGAAAAGTTCTGTTCCAGACTTGAAGAAGAATTTCATTGATACACAGAAAAGTGATAACCTTATAAACTCTGATGCAATTAAAAAGGAGGAAACAGAACTCGCTGCAGATGCAGAAATTTCGAATATATTGGTAGCAGAGACGAATAAAAAACTTGAGAAAACAGATTTTGAGACGTACAAACAAGAAAATAAAGAGCAAGCGGTGATGAAGGATATGCAAGTCCCTGGAGAAAATGAAAAACGATTAAAAGCTTTCAGTAAAAAGTTAATTCTCCAAGAAAACAATAACTCTGGAACTCTAAAGTTTGGCCATGACAAAGAATTTTTAAATAAAACAAAAGAAGGCGAAAAAGTGCAGAAATCGAAATCCAACAATGAACTTAACGAAGCGAAAAGCCACGAGCATGTTGAAGTTAAACAATTGAAAAATGAGGACAATATGCAAATCAACATTCAGAATGAAAATTCTTTGCCAGCCGTAGATGTAAACGATAAATCTTCAAGAAATAAAGTGATTAATCAAGAAAAAATCAACGACGCAGACGCAAAGGAAGAACCTAATTATTCGAACGACTTACCGAAAGGTCCTATTTTAAATGCTTTAATAAAACGAAGATTCCATAAATCTATATCCCTGAACGATTTAGCAAGTAATAATGGAAATAATAAAGGTCTGTCCAAAAACGATGAAACGCCTGACAGTATTTTGTCGAACTTGCAAGAAAAATCAGTTGTAAATAGCAAAAATCGTAACGCACAGTACGAATATTCTGTACCCATTGCTTTACAAATGCGAAATCAAACGAAGATGGAAAATGTATCTGCTTCGTTAGCAAATAAATCGGAAGAAAATGCTCAAGCGTTTCGAAGGGATATTTTACAGAATCACGAACGCGACAAACGTGAAATTAATTCAAATCAAAAAGAAACTGACGCCAAAGCTACAAGTAATATTTTTGGTACAAATACGGAACGATTAGTAAGCAATTCTACCGTAAAAGACGACCGCGACGAATGTTCTAAACAAGACGAAAATGGGAAGGATGAAAGCTTAAAAAATAAATCGAAATCAACTGCGAACCAGTCTGAAGGTGATTTGATAGAGACGCCGTTGATTAAAGTTAATATGTACTTGTCAGATCAGAAAATAGCGAATGCGATATCGGTAGAACCGATAGAGAATATTGCGATGGGTGGAGAATACGTTAAAGTAAAGCAAAGAGATTTAAAGTCTGTAGATTCCAATGAAGATTGCAATATGTAAATATTTGGAGACCTGATTAGGAATAATATATGCGACATAATATATGTGTGAGAACTAGAAGAAATTAAGTTAAAATAAGTAGAGATTAAGAATTGATTTTTCTTTATTGTTTTTATATAGACTGTACTCGTATCGTACTATATTACGTACAGTAAACGAATGACTATAAAAATACAAATATTTTTGTTCCAAGCGTGCTCTACATATCAATATAAAGATCATTATTCTTTTACGTAACTAGCATCCGTGAATGAATACAATTAATTAATATATTTTTACAGTGAAAAGAAAAATGTCTTTTAATTTTGCCTGATACCACATGTTAGTAAATAAGGTCTATTATAATATATTATAGTCTTAAAAACTAATGTTAAGGAGTACTTTTTAAAACGTAGTCGTGCCATATACCCAAGAACCAATTGTGCTTCCAGAAGCGGACACATAATTTTTCACTCGAAAAGAATGTGAATCGTCGTTGTGCCTTTACAAATTATCACTTGTTATATTCATTCAATGTCACGGAATTGTGACGGAACATGAAAATCAATAAAAAAAGTTAGCACAGATATAATATTGTAATACATAAAGTTAACAGAGTTTGTTGGGACGGATATATTCTGCACACCGTGCTTTCAAAAATACCGCTTCCCACGTGTTTGTGCTGCCCCCTAGCGGCCTCCGCTCATTGGACGATGTCTGACACGATTTCCCTTTCCCCTCTAGGTACACTTTAGCTTCGTGGTACTTTGCCCACATCCGTCATCTGGTAGAAAAGGAATCTTGAACAATCTTGAACGGCATGTTATCTGAAGTATTCTGAAGCCGAGTCTATAAGTATTATAAAGTCCGAGGACTGAGGTATTTATAAGAGAGGGTGAGAGAGGGCTCTTTTCATAACAATCGTAAATACATCTGTAATCGTCACGATTAAACAATTTTCGCGCGCTTTTATTAGTTTCCATTAGTTTCTACACTTTCAAGTTGTTCGTTATTAAATAATTACGCGATTTTTTAACTGAATGAGGGTATCATGACTTGTGGTAAGTAAATGTTTCAGTTATATAATTAAGAAAAGATTATTCAGATTCTGAACAAGTCCAGGCATGATCATTGAGAAATAAATTTATTTTAGCACCGCCTAAAATACTTGATTGGACACCTGAACACTATATTGCTAACAGATCAACGTGTAACGTCATTTTAAATAATTCTAATGCTGTCAGGGAAATTCCTTCTCTGAACTATGCACCGCTACATTATTTTCGAGACAGACAGTTGGTCAGATTTCGAGGGATGATTCAGGATATGCATAATCCTGAATACTATTTTCAACAATATGAAGTTAGAAATAATCAATCTAGCGTACAAGAAATCAGATGTGGAATGTATACAGACTTCGCTAGATGCATGGTATTTATACATATATATAGAATATTTCTTTATAGCCCTTTTATATACAATAGAAGGTCCGTGTCTAAATTCTGTGGACATTTTGGATCGATGTTAGGGCTTAGAACAAATACAGATGGTAGTTACAGGTGTGAGATACTAGAAGAACAGTTTATCTCATGTATAATGCTGCCAACATCGTTGTATTTATTTGGGTCCCATGGAAATCACCGACACAGTTTTTGCCGACTCCAGATTTGACCGACAATAGCTTTAGCCGACAACACCCTTAACCAACAACGAATTTGATCGATAACGATTTTGACCGACAACAAATTTGATCCACAACAACTTAAGACGACCACAGTATGTATTATCATACTGTGTTGCAAGTCATTGTGGATCAAATTCGTTGTCGGTCAAAATCGCTGCCGATCAAATTCGTTGTCGGTTAAAGGCGTTGCCGGCCAAAGCTATTGTCGGTCAAATCTGGAGTCGGTGAAAATTGTGTCGGAGAAATCTGTGCCTGTGATTTCCATGGGACCCATTTATTCAATGCGTACTTTATACTTGGTATATCTTCTAATATTATTGTTTCGACTAAAGTTTTATTCGATCTCTGATTTTATTAGCCACACGAAGAGATATTGTTGGATTCTGAAAAAAACAGCAGTGCCGAAAGACATACTTGTTTCGTTATATCGATACCTGGTTTGAACGAGTGGGTAAAGGAAAAGTATGAAAAACCGTGTTGCGCGAGCCCACACACAGTCACAACTTCTAAAAGAAGTTTTGAACAAAACGATCATGAAGCTATGGACTGTTCCGAACCGGTTTGCAAGAAAGATAAAGCCTCATCGGATATGGAAGATAAAGAAATGGATACAACGGAACACAACGAGAATAAACAAGCTATAGTTTCAAAAGAATACATATTAAACTTTCCAATTCCAATCAACGATGGTAGAGCGTGCATTGTTAAGGTTGTGATGAATTCTTTTCTGACATTGATAAAGTAGTAGTGAAATGATTTAGACATTTGATAGAATGGCTTTTACAATAATATTATGCATGTTTGTTTACAGATATACGAAGATGCAGCTTTGAAATTGAATGAAATCATTGAGATAATAGGTTTTGTATCTTTAGATCCACTTTTAAGTAATTATAACATGGATGAGACAATGACAGAAGCTGAATCGAACGTACATTATCCACCTGCGTCTCTAGTGCCTAGATTACATGCTATCAAATTGATTCGTTCTTCCGAAGGAGAGATTGAAAGAGCTCCAGAAATTGTATCTAAAGCAAAATTGATAAGAAGCAATTTGCATTTAGTGTTAAGTCAACTTCTTTTCGGAGATCACCTAGCTGCCGATTACTTGATTTGCCATTTACTTTCGTCAATGTAGGTATCTATGGGTAGTTTGTGTGCGATCATGTAGCAAAATCAGATCATTCCTTGCCAAATCGATCTCTTTTTACGTCGATCACCGAGATTTTGTTTCCGAAAGAGTAAAGTAAAGTATTTAAAAAATACGATTCTTTAAATTTTGTATATAAAGTATATTTTTATAAATGTTATGTTAAATTTAATACACTAATAACCTCTAGAATTAACAATGTAAGTACTCGATAGAAAGTTGTATTAGTAAAGGACCACTACAAATATGTTTACAGACGTTCCTGTCATCTTCAAATGGTCCTCGTAGAACAGAATCTTTGAAAGCACAATTTTTCTTAGAAAAAAATGTATTGCCCTATAAAGAGTGAATCTTTTATTGAAAAACTGGCAAAAAATTGGTCAAGAGTAGTCGATGAAACCTTCCCGAAGGTATGAATGGAACCATTGAGGAGGAAACAGTTTGTAGATGTAATTTCAAGGCATAGGCTCAAATTTAAAGAAATATTTTGTGTCCGAGACTTTGTAGGTGAAATTTACAAAGAATTCTTGTAGTTCAATATTGCAAAATTAAATTTTCAGTTAAAAAGACGTTACCACAGGCCTTATATAAATTCAAGTAACATTTATAAGTGAAAATGTATTCGATTTGCCATGGAATGACGCAACGAAGCAATCAAACAATATTACCGAATTGTTATTCCGTTTTAGTTACATGAGAAGGGACTATTTCTGCCTTGGCACTTATCCATTAAATTTAACACATTCTTCTATTGGTAAACACAAAGTATTTGCGAAAGATTTGTATAAATTCTTAACAATGTTCGTGGAGAAAAGTCATATGTTGGAAATAACTTTGGAAAATTTGAATGATTTGGCGTTATCGCCGAAGTAAGTAGATGTATAAATTATTGGTAGAAAGTTTTTCTTTGTATGGTAGAACATTTATACACTTTATGCAGTTGTATCTTATATTGTTTACAGAAAAGACTACGATTGTAACAGATTGACTAGCGGTGTGTTTCAACTTAGCGACAATACTCATCTCGTGATAGACGAAACAGGATTAACCACAGGTCAAGTGTCACCGGCTGGCCGGGAAAACTACAATACGATTTGCGATTTGATTAATTTCCAGAAAGTGACGTACGACTTTAAGTTTTACAAGATGGAATACGAGACGGACATTCCGGTTTTAATATTATCAGAGGCCAAGTCGTTTATTCCTGTGCGTAAGAATGTTGAACGAGAATAGAGTTATGTATTTCGATTGAATTTATAAAGCAACAATATTTACATAATATGCACGTTTACTTCAGTGCCAGAATCAAGTGGTGTTAAAGATAGACGCGGAATCGAAGGACGTTTATCCGCATGTAATAGAAATCGCGGAACAATATCTAAAAAGTGAAAACCGGCTGGCAGAAATCCGTCAATATTTAAAAGTTATTAAGAAAGCAAAGTTCGAGCTCGACGAAGAGATTGTACAGGTAACGGTAGTGCGTTATTTTTATTTATACGTGGTATTACGCATGTCTTCCACTTATTTTCGTTGTTTTCTTTGATCCCTTTTCAGGAAGTTCAAAGCGACTTTGTGAAAATGAGGCAAACTCATAAAAACGTTAGTATAGATCACTTACACTCGTTAATGATACTGGCCAGATTGTTGTCTTTGTCACATGGATCGAACACTTTAACCAGGGAATATTGGAAAATGGCTGTGAAAATGGACGTAGAAAGACTGGGTAGATTGCCAGAGAAGAAAGAAGTTTAAATACTATGGAGAATAGATGGTATATTCTTAAATATATACTCTGTTTTAAATATATTTTTACGTATTTCCTATGGAATTTATCATTCTTCAAGCACAATTCGCGAATCCGATAGATCGTATCGAATGCGTTTATTTTTTCAGCACTCACGTCGAATTAATGTGTCGATGCTAGTCCGGTATAATCCGATAAATCGGAGGTTTGCTAAATTTCGCTTCGCTCCGAAGTAAAAGTAGCGAATGGCACGATCCTTATAGATAGTTCTTCAAAAGATATTTCCACTGAGAAATATTTTCAAGAAACTCCAGATGGAACATTCGCGTTCCATTGTAAATACGTCAGCTTTGATCACGCGACAACGTGGAAACAAAATTGGGGACGATGTGAACGTACGTTCTCATTGTTCACAAAAATCGATTGTCAGACTCGTCTAGTTTGTCGATAGTGAGAAAAATTGAAAATTTACACTGGATCTTGGCCGGGATCGAGAACATTTAGTGATTTAATTCTCCTTTCTTCGCGTTCCTTCCGAATCAACTCGAGTCCCTTTTTCGCGGCTTGAGCGTATCTTTTGGACAGTGCTACCTCTCCTTTTGCTCCTGGTATGTGACCGGTGTAGCCCACGATCGGTGGCCTTTCGGGAGTAATTTCGTAATCTGCAAAGAAGATCGTTCTAAATTAGGTTTGCATGGATCGGAGATCGTTGTCGATCGAGACTAGGGCTGTAAATAAAGTTCGAATGTTGAACAGATTGAATTTTGAATTGTACCAGACGTTTGCTGTTATGGACGAGTGTTAAATTTTTGGAAACGTAATTTCATTGGTTCAATTTTGCTGGTCACTGTATTTCTTGAGTTTTACTCAAGAACTTAAGAATTACAATTTAAAACAGTGAAAATATTCAAAGACTTTAAGTGTATTAATATATTATTTTCACCACATTAAAATTATTAAGGAAGAATATAAATATATATTTAGCTCCTGCTTCTTGCAATTGATGCACAAACTTCTTATTTTGCATAAACGTCATTAGATTATCTACAATTTAAAGTTTGATCTGTTCGTCCAGTTCGAGCAAATTGAATGGTCAAACTTTTGCGAGAAACTAGCCTACAAACTTTTAGATCACGAGAAACGTACTAAACGTGACTAGATTTTGATCGTGAGCATGATCCACTTCATTGAGGTTGGCGATGTTGTCCTCTCTCGTTCTAGACATGAGGTTTCTTGAATCGCGCCTCTCGGCACGCGTCCTTGCAAGGTCTCTGCGAGCTCTTAGCTTGGTTTGATTCTCACGCCACTCTTTACCACCTTCTTCCACAGCTCTCATAAACGACAGGCCGTACCTGCTATTAAATCCAGGAATATATCCTATAATTGAACGATTCAAGATATCTTAATGCGCCCGTGCAACGATGCAACTTCGTCTGGGTACGAGGAACATCGAGAAATTGTTTAATAGAATATACCCATCCAGGGAGATACAAAAACACCGTGCTTTTTCTACCATCCTCTTTCTCTTTCGTTTTGAAGAGTATTTTCTAAGAATTGTAATCATTTTTCTATTAAAGGAAGAAAATAATGATATTGATGTGGTGGATTGTTTGTAAAACCTTTCGCTATGTTAGATTATTTAAGACCCGATGAGTTTTGAAGAAATCAATATGTCATATTATTTCTACACAAAAATGTAGACTTTGAGCGAGAAAGAATGACTCTGTTGATAATGCAATATTTCGAATAAAACGATCTAGCAATTTTTTCGAGATTTTGGATGGAACTTGAAATTTTCGTTCAATTTCTTAGAGAGTTGTCCATTTCTGATATACCGATACGAAATTTTTAAGTATAAAACTTCTAATTTGGACATCTCTGAATGGCCATACTCCCTTAGACCATTCGAGTTGTTCGAATGGTTTACCCGTGTATCCCAATATATACGGAGGCGCTTTGAACAGATGAGTCTCATTCTTCCAATCTCTTCGGATATCGCTCTTGTCGTATATCGTCAATCCGTTCTGTTCCATTCTTCCAGAGCTCGGTCTGTAAGGCCCGGTTTTCAGGATCTTCTTCTCAAGCAACTCCTGTATGAATCAAAACACGCGTACACAAACAGGATGCACGGCTTTTTCGAATAGATGCCATTCTCTTTATATTCGTCTTACCTTCATGATTTCCTCCGTACTGGCACCGAACCGTTTTCCGACTCGAAACTTGAGAGTCGGGCAATGTCCGGTGTAGCTAAACGAGTCAAATGTCTATTTTATTATATTTCTATTTCAAGACTCGGTGCATTATTTTGTGCCGCGCGATAACAAATCAGGATGATTCGACAAAAAAGGTTTGAATTTGGTAGGCACAGTAAAGTCGCGATCTAGCTCCCTGAGTATCTCCACGATCACTGTCCCTTCGTTTACCCCTTCCACGATCCGTGTTTACATGCTGTCCTTTTCTACGTTCGGCATCCTTTGTACTTTCGGCGCGGTCGACGCAGTCACGACAAAAAAATAGTTTCCCAAACTGTGCTCCGCGAAAAAATACACTCCTCAAAACTTTAAACAAATATTGTGGTGTTATTATAGAAGATATTGAATTGTTCTTTACAGCAAAAGATTCTGTAGACTTGCGGCAACTCATGGCGGGCGAAGATATTTTGCTTTCAGGTTCGAAAAAAACGTCGACGTTCCAAACTTGAAAGGGTAGTTTCTCAAGAGAAAAGTCTGCTCTATCGCGTGGTATAATTCGATTTTCCGCTGGACCCTTATTTGTTGAGATAAATTGAAAAATATCCTCAAAAATTGGTGCAAAAGTGGTGTCTCTCCGTCTTTAATGCTTGTTTAAACATGTTTAAACAATCATAATGTATTAGTATCGGGTATCACTGGATTCGGGAAAGTCTGTAGAATCTTTTGCTGTAAAGAACAGTTCAATATCTTTTATAATAACATCACAATATTTGTTTAAAGCTGAAAAATATAATGACTTCCCAAGTAGCCACGTACGTCCCTAAAACGTACGCAGAATGGACGTAGGACGTTTGGACGTGAACTGGACCTGAAACGTACGTTTTAGGGACGTACGTGGCTACTTGGGAAGTCATGTTTCTCAAAAACTGTGCGTGTAGGAGAAAAATTAAGGACAGATTCGGAATCAGCGCGAAAAACTCTATAAGATCTACCCAACGGTATATTGGAAACATAAAAAAAGTTGAAATTTGTTGGACAGTGTTATTATTCTGTTGTTTATTTAGTTTAAGTTTTATACACTGGCTCCTGGGAGCCAGCCTCGAACCTCCAGGAAGTGTGCGACTCTGCAGTAAAAGCTGGTGTTTACTACCGTTCTTTTGAAATCTCGAATGTTGGTCACTTTTCCACTATTTCCGAGTTCCTTTATCGAAACACGCGTGTCACGTTTCGGAATATGATTTGCGAACCAGAGGGAACACTTGCTCTGGCTACAGATCTTCAACTGGTCGCAAGTGCTCGATCACAAGGAACGATCGCTTTCTAAAACAATGTGCTCGCGGTGCTGTAAGCGTGGACTACCGGCGACGGTGACCCAGTAAATCGAAACGTGATACCGATGACGATCAACCGACGTGACGCGTCCGTCGTTGATCATTGGTCATCCAGGACACCCATCATTCCGATCAAGCGGAAAGTCCTTCGCTCGCCCTAGATCAGATCGATTCTGTTCGCGTTCGCGTTGCATGGCACAAATTCCCTTTTCGGGTGCAATAACGGCGCGCTTCGATCTTTGTTTCCAAGGGATTCGCGTTTATAACGAGCACGTTGTTATCTCGGGAACGGATATACATGTTACCTTGACGCAGAAGTTTCTGTTCTGTTTCGAATACATGGATCGACGCGCACGCAAAACCGCATCGATCGCGAGCGAGCAAAGGGCGCGCAGAGAAGTCGCCGGACTTTCCGGTGTCAGGACCGGTACCAGTTTCGTTGAAATTCGCTCTAAACGCGTTTTTCACAAACGAAACCTCTCGACAAATCTGTGGTTGCACGGAGAAACGCCGCGTGAATTAGCTGAAAAAAAGCCATGAAAACAAATTCGAAAGGCTGAACAAAGTATTGCAATTTAACCGATGTCCTATGTCAAAGCATTAGTGCTCAACATTTTTAAACGGCAATATCTCGAATATGAAAGTAAGTGATATATACACTCCTGTGTGTAAAAGAAAGAAGCACCCCGGCCATATTTAATAGAAAAGCGTAATAACATCAAATGAGATCCTAGCAAGTTTTGAAAAAAGATTCCACTGTTTAATTGAGTAGTTCTGAAAATACATATGTGTTATGATGGATTATATTATCTAATACAGTGGTACCTCGCGGTATACGTTTGCTTTGGAGTACGTCCAATTCGGAATACACGTCCTGTATGAACGTGACAAATGTTGCTCGGTATACGACATGAATTGTTTGTGTAAATTTTGCGTCATTTTAAAATAATTATCTCAGATGAAAAATTAAATGAATTTTTTTCGGAGTTGATGTATTATTAACTGATTGATCATACAAGCAAGGCAAGGACAGTCAAACTAGCAGAATGTCAGGTTTCATTGCAAGGGGACTCTTCTTCCACAGGATAGAATAAAATCTCTTTTTTATTTATGTGTTTAAACAGTGTTTAAATTATTTTACAACCCTATTAGTGTAGGTATAATATCAATAGGAGTTTTTTTTTACATGAGAACGATTTAATCATTTTTACATTACTTATGGGAACGGTTGATTTGGTATACGTCCTATTCGGTATAAGTCCAAACATCAGGAACGGATTAAGATCGTATACCGAGGTACCACTGTACTTTAAATGCATAAAAATCAATCATTGTACAATACAATTTCTACATAAAGATATTGTTTATCTCATAATTATATACTGGGTGCTTCTTTCTTTTGCGCAGTAGTGTATGCGGCGTTCTTCCCGACAACCACAGAAATGTCGCCTGTGTGCTCGAGAGAATCAACCGGGAACGATAAATATCGCTAATCCGATTAGATCGCTTAACGCGAGGTAACAAGAAAATGAGAAGCCGTTATCGTCGCGGTCAAGTCTTACCCGGGCAGATGAGCGCCATAACTCTGTCCAAAGAATCGTTTCCTTTCTTCCTCTGCGACCGGATCGAAAACCATTCTTGCTTGCAAATCGTCAATCGAGCTTTCGCGATTTTAGCGCCTCATTACGTACGATTTCGCGAATTCTAGGATCCGCGCGAGTCCGTCCGCTTGCTCTAGAAATCCAACCCATCCGTGTCTCAATATGTGTACGTATTAAATATGTACGCACGCCATTCTCCATAAATATTTCAACACTTCTCGATTTATAGTATCGATCGACTACATATTACAACGGAATTGGAAAATTAACTGTTCGAATGCTATACAGCTACAACTTCGATACAAGCATATAGTTACGGAAAAACATCAAAGAAAAGGATGAACGGTTTAAAGAATATACGTATAAGTATGTTCTATCACTTTTTATGTTATTCGGATAGACTTATGAATAAATATCTTAATTTTATCTTTGAATTTCAATTGAAATAAAAAGCTGACCAGATGCAATTTTGTCAAAACTTTCATGACACGTCATCTAGTAATCTTATCCTTCTAGTTTGTCAGAAAAACTGAAGTCGTTTGATCCGCGTTTATGAAAAATAAAATAAAATTAATAGTTTTAGTTTTACTAATATCCTTTGTCAATTAAGGAAGCATCAGGTTGAATTGTAGAGTTTTTCTGTTAATTATATAGCTGTATTTTACATAAATGAATATATACTTTTGTTTTATGTAATGTATTATATTTTGGGGCTATTTCTTCTACTTTTTTTCCAACATTTTGAAATGGCAAATATATACGTTAAAGTGCGTAAAAAAGTTAATTCTCGAAGCGAGTCTCACATTTACCGATGAAACTCTAATTAAATGATTTTGCCAAGTGACACGCAATATATTTTTCAAGGTTACAATATCATTCATATCTTTTTTCAATGGACCTGTACATAGATTTTATTTTATCACATATTTTTATTATGAAATAGCCAAAGTTGAGAAAATCGTCAAGAACGTATAACATAAAAATTTGAATAGCATTTGATGTTTTCTTTTTTCTACGGTTCCTTTATACTCAAAGTATTGATCCAAAAAGAAGAATACTTGACACGTGAGTTAGTATAAAAGTCCGTATTCAACTCGTAAGGAGGCATGTGATTATAAAAATTCAATATTTCATTAAAAAACAAAAGCGCCTCTCAAATGTTTACTCCGCTTGTCAAAAAGATTCTTGCCACCATACGAATAGTCCTCCCTTTATCGTGCAACCCCCACCGAACGATTTTTCACGGGTTCGCAGGTCTAATTAATAATTTTCAAAAATTTACTTTTGCTATCCTCAATGATTTTATGATATCCCCAATGAAACAGCTATTCGGTTAGTTTAATTGCCACAAATCGAGTACTTAAATGACAATTTGGATGTTCCCGGTCAAAATAAACTCCGGCACAGTATACGGACGGTTAAAACAGTAAGTTTGATCGTGTCGAAATGGATACGTACTAGTATCTATAAGATGTACACCGGTATAATCTTGACTAGCAAATATTCAGTTTCGTTGACGGCAAGACTGTCTCTGGTCTCTGTTTCCCTCTTTTTGGATCTTAGTCTGTGGTGGGATCTGTCGGATCTCCCGCGGCTCCGGAAAGCGTTCGCCAGTTTCGATCAAACAAACGATTCAGGACGAACTTCGAGTTCGTATCTCTTCCCACACAAGCATTTTAATTTCATTCTAGAGCTAGCGACTGCATTTTCGAACTGTCCCCTTTTTCTTCTTTGTTACGCGACCTACGACAAATCACAACACTCTGGACGTATCCTCAATTTTTAGCCGCGCAACGAATCGGAAAGACTCGACACAAATTGTACCGCAATCTCTGTCGGAAATAACATACGATTCGTCCTCGAAGCCTTGGATTCCTCTAGTTTTCTTTATTCTCACCCCTGTTCCCGACATTAGCCGTTTTGATTTTCTAGAGATGAACCTCGTGAAATCGCACCGTGCTTCTTGTCGGCCGGTGCATCGGTAACTGAACGCGATTTAGTCCGAGGCGGTTGGTCTCTTAGGAGCAACTCGTCTAAACTCTGTTACCTGTGAGAAAATCGATATACCTGGGGAGGAGGGGGCGTGTGAATGCATCGTGACCATATTCTTTGAGGAATCTCTCGTCTATCGGCCCCCTCTATGCACCTGCTGCGCTTGTCTCCTGATTGTTATTTCAGTAAACAGGTAGAAACGCTCGAAGTGCGAAGTAGGGGAGATACCGGAGCTATAACTTTCGATTTTGAAGATACTTTATCATTTTTATAGAATCCTCAATTATCATGAATGAAGGATTATTCATTTAGAGTAACTTTAGAGCATAGAAGAGGACAGCAAGTGAAAAAGAAAGAGAAACAGCCACCGCGCGACGCTCGGGAAAAATTAAAAACTTATGTTGTATTGTTTAAAATGCCAATGCGATGCTAACTTTTGTATTTTCAAGATGACTTTCTCAAGATATATGTCATATTTCTCTGATTGAAATCAGTCGTTTAAAAACAGGCTGCAGTTCTATTAAATTTGCGAAGTTCTAGTCTAATTCTTTGAGAACATATATTTTCGAGATGTTAAATACAGTGAGCGTAAAAAAGTATTCGTACGCCCTTTAAAACAGAATAACTTTTTCATAATTGTACCAAACGACCTCATTTTTTATAATCAATTAGAAGCATTGGTTCACAAAATGATATGTGAAAAAGATTCTCCAAAAATTATAATTTACAAGGTTACATGCAAAAATAAAGAAGGCATTTTTTAAAACTTTTTTATTTAGGTCCTTAATGAAAATTTAAAATATATGTTAGTTATACACACACACTGAAAATTTCATCGAAATCGATTAACATACGCACGAGTTACAAGCGGTTGAAAATGGTGAAAATCATAGTTTTACACGACTTTTGATGTTACATCTTTCGATGCGTATCGTTTTTTCCTGTGTCAACCGATTTCGATGAAATTTTCAGTATGTGTATAACTAACATAGATCCACAAAACACATATTTTAAATTTTCATTAAGGGCCCAAATAAAAAAGTTTTAAAAAATGCCTTTTTCATTTTTGCACGTAACCTTGTAAATTATAATTTTTGGAAAATTTCTTTTGCACATCATTTCCTAAACCAATGCTTCCAATTGATTATAAAAAATCAGTTCGTTTGGTACAATTATAAAAAAGTTATTCTATTTTAGAGGGCGTACAAATACTTTTTATACTCACTGTATATGATAAATTAAAATTTCATTAAAAATAAGTAAAAAATGAAGAAGTTTCATTATTGCACTAGTATTGTGCCTTCCTGTATATCTATGTACAAAAAGATAAATAACTCGTGTAATTTTGATTATTTTTACTTAAAAAAATAAACTATGTACCTGAAATACCTATAAATATGTGTGCAAAATCCTAACGCAAAAAACTCAGTAGTTCTTCTGAAAAATTCCTAGAAAATTGGTAAAATGAATAAGTAATGAAATACAGAGAGAAATTAAAAGTATGGTGTGTGTGATGTATGTATTGACTTGCTTCCTACCAGGAATCGTTGTATAAACAGGAAAACGTGTAAACGAGAAGTGTTGCGTTCCGCGTTGTGGCGATCACTGGTGACCGTCACGCGGACGAATGTGTTAAAAGAATTTATTAGTGTTCTAAATGAGTGAAAATTGGTTGAATCAAGGTCCAACAAATATTATGGCTGAGTGAGATAAAACGTATTTTGCATTTAGAACTGAATATAAGTCAATTTCGAAGTCGAAATGTTACACATGATATTATCTAAATAATGTGGTTGTTCTTTCTTCAAAAATTGGTTTTGATTATAATGATAATGCGTTCATACATATATTAGATATATGTATGTACATACATAAATATGTATGTATATGAACAACGATTAACGCGTATAAAAATAGAAGAAGCGGCACGGAATCATTTCAAATTCAAATTAGTTGAAATATTTCGATGTCTCGAGAGATGGCGCCATGTACGCGCTTAATCAAAATGGCTGCGCCCATGGTTTCGCATGTACATTCGTAGTTTTGCTTCGGTGAATATTATTCCCGAAAATGTACGAAATGTATCGTTGATATTGTTTCCAAAATTGATTCTACTATCAAGAGACACGTATTACGAAAGTGTGTACAAAAGTGTTCTGTGATCGATCGTTTTTTAGGTTACTTAGCCGACGGTGACGAGACCAACATGTATTTTAAAGCATACCAAAAACTGTTTTGTGGATACTCGAGACAAATAAATGCTATCGGGAGACGAATTTTATTTAGTCAATTTCATGATGCCGCTCATGCCAAAAGAATGCGGTCCACGCGTTTATATTGGAGCGGATTCGGTATATTAATTCTTGGGTTTAGTTACGCCGCTGTGCCTTTGTACAGGATTTTTTGTCAGGTAATAAATACACTGTGTTATGTTTTGTTTAGTTCTGTTGCATCATATTACATTATATTCTGGTTTGTTTTTTAAAAGAAGTGACCTGCGGTACACCGATAAAAGCTATTGTACTATGAGAACTGAAATGTCATCGGTCTAGAGTAATGGTGACAACAATTCAATGCCATAATCATCAATTTGGGTAACTTTTTAACTCTTATACCATGATACCGAAGGGTTTTCAATGAATTTATCATAGTATTAGTAAAATTGGCAATAAATATCTTGTCGGAAAAATATGGTTTCCATTTAGACACGTAGATATACAATAGATTAATATGCTATTGTCAATTTGGAAGAATTATTAGAAATGGGATGGAGATGGACACATAGTAGCGCGTCTGGTCTTTTCTTAAAAAAAGCAAATTGAAAGTGGCATTACATTTTACATCATCATATTCTATTCTATTATATTAGGTTACATAACGTTATTAGAGAATGTAACTAATGCATAAAATTCTTTTGACAACAGTCGTATAATTATGGAGGAACGGTGTCGATTGGTCACGATGTCGAGAAAGTGAGCACGATGAAGGCGATTAAAGATAGAGTGATTAAAATATCGTTTAATGCAGACACTTCGGCAACGATGCAATGGAATTTTAGGCCTCAGCAAAACCATATAAATGTTCTCCCTGGAGAAACTGCTTTGGCCTTCTACACAGCGAAAAATCCATTGGATACGCCTGTCACCGGCGTCTCTACCTACAATGTTGTGCCCTTCGAAGCGGGACAGTATTTCAATAAAATTCAGTGCTTCTGTTTCGAAGAACAACAGCTCAATCCACACGAAGAAGTAAGCGTGCCTCTTACGAATCGATACGTTGTATTCCTAAGAAATTGTTCTATCACGAGCATCGATAATCCGATTGTTACAGGTCGACATGCCCGTTTTCTTCTACATCGATCCACAATTTGCCGATGATCCTAGAATGGAGAATATTGATGAAATCATCCTGTCGTATACGTTCTTCGAGGCGAAGTCAGGAATAACTATTCCCATACCGAATTTTATGAAGAAGAATTAATTGTAAATATGAAGAATGCGTTAGGTTTTAAATGACAAATAGAATTATATCGTTGAACGAAACGATCCAGTGTAATTCT
The DNA here is from genome assembly GCF_051020765.1 of Lasioglossum baleicum. Lineage (NCBI taxonomy): Eukaryota > Metazoa > Arthropoda > Insecta > Hymenoptera > Halictidae > Lasioglossum > Lasioglossum baleicum. The sequence goes on from NC_134934.1 coordinate 9,183,440, forward strand.
TCATCGGTATACCTTGAAATATCACTTGGCCTAAATCTCTTTAGGAGTGCATTTCAACGGTGCAAAGCTATTGTGAAACGTTCGGGAACTGCCATTAGAATCTGAATAGAACGTTGATCGGATAAGCACGTCGAAGACCAGAAACTTTTTCTCGATCGATGTACATCGCGTCGATTTTTAGAGCTAGGTCGTGCTCCAGTGTCGAGCGTGTACGTAATAACTTTTGCTGTTGGTTCTCCAATTCTTTCAACGCTCTTTGCATTCTCTCCACTTGATGATTTATGTCATCGATTTCTTTCTTAAGACTGAAACAGTTCAACGAATTGTCGGAGAGCCAAGCTAGTAAACTATCTTTCTTGTCGCACGAAAAACGCAGAAACGAACCTTACGTGAGCGTAGTCGCGGCATAATTCAATATCTGGCCGATGCATTCTAGCTTCTAGTCTGGTATGCGCTACTTTAACCGCGTAACTTTTATCGGCTATAGCTTTACGCATCAGTTCCAAATTTTTCTCAACCTCGAATATTTCTTGCTGCACCTACAACAGAAACGAAAAGTTCTATCGATGCATGTATGTCGGCCGAGCTGACAAATACGATCCTATTCACTTTTTGTAGATGTTGTTCGAGTTTTGTTCTAGCTTCTAGCAGTTCCGAAGATCTGTGAGACAAAGCGTTATTCGTGTTACTCCACGAATCCCACATTTCCTGTGCGACTTTGTTTGTAAGAACTTCCGCGTTCGACCTCAACTGGCAACATTTGTTTCGTTCTATTCGAGATTTCTCAACGATTCGGTTAGCTGCGTCTGACCATGTTTCTTGCTCTGAAACACTGAGGTGCGCAGATTCATTTAAAGACATATAAATTTGAAAAATCTGTCTGATTTAGTAGTTCGCCCGAACAGTGCGAACAGTCCAGGGCCCCAAAATTAAGGTAATTTTTATATCGCGATAAAAAAAACCATAATAAAAAATTTCGTTCCAACCATTTCTCGATATACTAAACAGTTTAAGTGTAATTTAGGTGTCAGACTTAGCTGAATCACCCTGTATTGTTCTGTACCACGGATCGTATTCGTTGATTCCGGAGTAGTATTGCAGTCCATGGCTGTAGTTGTTCAAACGGTGACACATTGAATCTATCCCCAATGCGTTTTCTTTGTTTCTCAGATCCAGTTCCAATTGGTTTTGAGATGCTCTACAATCTCGGAGCTGCAATCAACAATCCGTTAGCTTCTACGGTAGAAAACAAATCCAAATTGTACGTTACCTGTTCTTTACATGTGCTCAAACAAGTCTCCAATTTCTTTCGATTCCGATGTAACATCTCAATCTCCTTCAGCAAACACTTTTCCGAATCGTCGTGTACGAGTTCTATACCTTTATACACAATACACCATACTAAGCATCAACGATAACTATGGCACTTATTTACTCTTGTCAAAATTTCTTTTACAAATGATTTAAAAAAAGCGACCTTGTATTTTAAGTCCCTTTCTTCCGAAAAACAGGGCATAATAGACTTAGTTTTATTGTCACCTTTTCTAGCTTCTCTGTGGTAAAGACATTCTTCAGCGATGTGCAACGGGGCCTCGATATCTTTAATAGCTTTTTCAAGAATGACACGACAGTCTTGAACTCGCTCAATTTCCTGAAGCAATCTTTCCAATTCGGATGATACCTCGTTCCGCCAAAAACTGATATCGTTGATTCTTTCCCCAAGTCTTCTACCAGAATCGTATTGTCCATGTTGCACTTTCTCTTCAGCATCTCTGACACACATCAATCCTTTATTATTTTACAGGATAAGTATATATAGTCTAAGAGACTGAAATCTAAAATACCTTAAGGGTATTTAACAGTAACCGCACCACGTTAATTAAATGAATTTCTTCATTGAAGCACATACTGTTATAAAAAGTGCGAGAAATATAAATAAATTCAATCTTGGATTAAACTTCACCTTATGGGATAAAAAATTTTGGGCTTTTTCAGATATAATCCTGTACATTTCGACGAGAAAATTCCAAAAATCGAAATTCTGAAGTTAGGAATTCACTAGTTTAAAAGTTATGCGGGTTTAAAGTTGAGCGATTTTAACATATAATACACACAATATATGTATATACCAACATGGCGGCGTCCTTGTCAAAACGTTTAAAATCGCTCGACTCTTTTGAGCCAGTGAATTCCTAACTTAAAACTTGAATTTTTGGCATTTTCTCGTCAAAATCTAGAGGATTATATATAAAAAAGTGTAAAAATTTCTGGTTCCCTCAGGTGAAGTTCAGAATTAGTATATTCAATTTACCTAATAACTCGTAGAGCGTCGTTTCGTATTCTCTCCGAAAAATGTCTGCATGAATCTGCTTCGTTATAGCATTTTACTTGTCTCTCGAACCATTCGTTCGGTGTGTATCGTGTATGAAAAGCAGTTTTTATCGCATGTGTAGGATTACGGTGATATCCGGTCAGAAGATTCGGAAATTTTAACGAATTTACAGAATTCCCAGCATAACTCGGTATTGTTTTTGTTGTCCTGGAAGCATCAATTCAAGGCTAAAATGTATTTGAACCAGTCCTTCGATCGTGCCCAAATTTTCTCGCGCAGGCGCGAGAAAACAGTAACGTATCTACTATTGTGTAGCAGAGCGGCCAGAGCCCTGAAGCAGTTATACTGGCGGGAATGTACCGAAATAATCTTACCGGACAAAAAGACTCCAGGATGTGTCCTACGAGTTACAAAATATACACAAATACACTTGTTATACATTCATTTTTCAGAATCAAATCATATAAATTTTTTAAAATTCTGCGGGGTGCTTTAGGAACCCCATTTTATCGAGAAGCTTACGTTACTGAGGCTGAAATCGCCGCGCATGCGCGAGAAAATTTGGGCACAATCGAAGTACTGATTTGAACAGTAGATGGATTGAACAAAATATCCTGACAAATTGTAATAGACTTACAAAGGATAAACTTCAACATTTTCATAGCCCGCGTTTGGGCGCCAAGGTATCAACTCGTGTCTACCATTGTAATCCCTCGAACAATATTTTGTTACTGGTTCGTTGCAAGACATTGACATATTATTATTTATACACCACGGTTGCAATTGCTAAGAATTGAATGCATAGATAAGCATTAGTATACCCTATCTTAATAAAATAGATAAAAGCATATATATACATAAAATATTCTTAAATTGAGGCAGCCATTTGAATACTTTTTTCTTACGAAATGTATTTGATTGCTTATAGCAAACTAAATTTTATTTTGCATTAAAATTTGTGGAATTATAGTTTAAATAATATATAAACATGCAGAAGTGTAAATCATATAAGGCCGATAGTAAAAGATTCTGTACTGGAAAAATATTTTTTTCCGAATAAGTTATATCAAACGTGCCAGTTTTTATATTATCTTTCATTATGTATATCATTGCAATAACATCGCAAAAATCACGTTTCCTTCTGACTCCCTATATCTATAATTATCTAGTCATTGGATTTATCGCGACTATGATTATTTACATATGCATTTAAACATGGCAGATGTACCTACAGATGCACCACAACGTAAGTACACGTGCGACCAAGTACTCGTGATATTTCACGTTATATTCAATCAAGTGTTTATACTGTTTCACGTGAAATGTCAAGTGCCTGTAGAAGATTAAATTTACAGAAAATCTTTGCGCATCTGTTAATACATTCAATATTTATTTGTCAAGTATGAGGTTATGCTATATACGTTATTGCAGTGTTTATGCAAAATAAAAAGTTTGTGCATCAATTGCAAGACGCAGGAGCTAAATATAAATATATATTCTTCATTAACAATTTGTATATGTGGTGAAAATAATATATATTCATACTCTTAAAGTCTTTTAATATTTTCACTGTTTTAAATTGCACTTGCTCATGTTTGTTATAAATGCATCAAATCCGGAGTCTAATTATAATACTCTGCAACAGTTTTAAGGATTACACGCCTTACAGCGGATTCGAATAAATTTCATAGTACAATCACTTGGTCAGGAATTTTTACGGATTTACGAATTTCTCTATTTGTAAACTTTCAGATGTACACTTATAAAATTCGTTTCTGTGTATGTGTTTGACATTAAAAACATGTAATATCTTTTTAGATTGTCCTGGTACAACTAGCCAAGATGCTGGTAAAGCATCTATGTGTGCTGGATGTCCGAATCAAACATTGTGCGCATCCGGCGCTACGAAACAACCTGATCCTGGCATAGCTCTTGTGAAAGAAAGACTTTCCAATGTCAAAAATAAAATACTTGTACTGTCCGGTAAGGGTGGAGTTGGGAAAAGTACTATAACATCGTTGGTATCCAGATCTTTAGCAGCGAACAATTCTCAAACAAATGTTTGTATTTCTTCCCATAAATTTCACTTCGAAAACAATTATGCTTTTTAATACTCTAATTGTCCACTGGTACTTTAATACTTGTTCGGTGAATTAACGTTTAGAATACAATTAGTGATTAAGAAAGGCTTACCCTTCTCCCTATACCAAGAATGTCCATATTGTTTTCTATATACATTCATGATACCATAGTTACCTTTAGTAGTAGAGGTTCACTGAAGTTTATGATGTTACTTTCACCGATAGTACATTCTATACTGACACAGATACTTTGCTATTAGTTACATGATTTTCGGATTCGATTGTTCTTGATGATCTTAAACCATCAGTTATTTATAATTATATGATAGTCGTAAAGACTAAGAAATAATAGTATGCTTTTGAATACACAGGGCAAGTTACCTAGTGTACTAACTTAAAGTTGCTTGTAATCATCCGTTCTAACGAATTATACATTTTCTAGCTGATTTTCATTGCATGCTCCATAGATAATTAGCACAGTACAGCTTGTCAAATCTAGCTGTGCAGCTGAATGTCCCCCGCTGCGCAATGGTAAATAGGCGGAACTTCGCAATGATAGAGAACTGATCGCCACCTGTCAAACGATGCACGTGGCGACAGTTCAGTTAAAAAGCAAAGTGACAAAAGTGTATTCACGCAAACATATAAACAGTTGTTTTGTATGTTTACTGCTGTAAGAAGTAATGGACAATACGCACTCTTCTGTCGAGGTGTGTATTACCGTTCATATGTTGCATCCTTCTCTCGTCGAGTGCGGTCTTTGTTTTTGACTGCGCATTCCTAAGTTTTGGTCAACCGCACAGCTAGATTTGACAAGCTGTACGTTTTCACTGTTACCAAATATTATTGAATTCATGAGTAATTTTAAATCACCACGTTAGGTGATTCGCTCTATTTATATATACTTGAATAAAACAGTTTTTATGTGACACCTCTATTACAAATCCAACAGGTTGCTGTATTGGACATCGATATTTGCGGACCATCTCAGCCAAGAGTATTGGGGGCGATAGGGGAACAAGTTCATCAAAGTGGATCAGGATGGTCTCCAGTAGTAAGCATTGTTCACAAATATAAAATATTTTTGGTACGTTATACAATACGCTACTACATAAGTAAATTTGAAATATCTCTCAGTATATAGAGGACAACTTATCTCTGATGTCCATTGGATTTTTGCTTGCTAGTCCCGAAGAAGCAGTAATATGGAGAGGACCGAAAAAGAATGGTAATCCATTGCTGTTTCTCTTGTATATGATGATTACAGACTATATTTTGTATCATACATTTTTATGAATTTTAGGAATGATCAGACAATTTCTGTCAGAAGTCGATTGGGGCAGTTTGGACTATCTGATTTTAGACACACCGCCAGGAACATCGGACGAACATTTATCAGTAACATCTTATCTTAAAGATGCTGGTATTACAGGAGCAATAATTGTTACAACTCCGCAACAAGTTGCTTTATTGGACGTAAGAAAGGAGATCGATTTTTGCAGAAAAGTAAACATACCAATTCTAGGCGTTATCGAAAATATGAGTATTTTCGTATGCCCCAAATGTAAAGCAAGTATCAAGGACGATAATACGTTAAGGGACTAGACTCGTTTTTCCAGGATGCAAGGGTGCGGGATGCGCGTTCTCATTTCTCGATAATGCATGCGGTGGGGGGTTTTTCAGTAGTCAAAAGCGCTACATAAAAGTATATATGAGTATATAAAAGAAATACTGTGACAAAACATTACATTGAGACGCCTTATTTTAAATATATTTTGTATATTTTCGATAAACTAAAGGTGGTCAAATACTTACGGACGGTAGTGTAGCTATAGCTATTTTCATAAAGCTGCGTCAGCTACATGTTGCTGAATAATGCAAATTACGCCTCACAAACGTAAAAATAGGACTTTTGAGGGCGATCGCGACCTAGATTGATCTTTTATCTAGCGTTATCTAGCATTTCCGAGAAATGAGGCCGCGAAATAATGCCGCACCCTTGCAACCCTGGAAAAGAGTCTACCCCTTTAATACGGTTAATACGATATTTCATGATTTGATAATTACATGGCACCATTTATATACAGGAGCCTACCGAGATATTCCCTGCGTCAACAGGTGGTGGCCGTGCGATGGCTGAAGAATTTAATGTTGATTTTTTTGGTTCTTTACCATTAGATCCTCTATTAGCCAGGTGTTGTGACGAAGGTAAAAACTTTCTGACCGAACTTCCGGAGTCGCCAACTGTTCTAGCGCTACAAACGATTGTACAGAGTGAGTGTGTTACACATATTTCTGGTTGCTTTGTAATCCTATGCTCTATAAGTTTAGCGTGGAACATTTTATTTCAGAAATCGTGGATAAATGCGAAAATAAGAAAGAAAGTAATGAAATCGATTCAACGTGAAAAAAGATGATGTCTCTTTAAATATTAACGAAATAGCCATGTGTATATTAAAATTCTGTATAAATATAATAAATAATTGACATCCTTTTTCGTACATATAGATGTTTCCGTGCCGTAATTCCAATGTATTTGTATACTTATTATGGAAGATAACGAACAACTCGTGCATATTTTGTAATAATTTCTCAATGTGGACCCAGTGTTCAGTGATGCCAGATGCGGGGAGCCACGGTGAAATGATGTACCCCCTCTCTGATGACGGGGAATGAGTGGGACGAATGGAAGACACGTTGCACCCGTTGCACGTGCCCGATGGGGACCGTGGAGTGTGCGCCTGCGCACGGTGCTGGAATGGAATAGTGGAAGGGGTAAGGAGGAGAGTACATGAGCGCCGTTTGGAGCTCATTCTGGCATCACTGCGACCAGATTATAATTTGTGAGGTATCAGATTAATTTGTAATTAGACATAGCGTAGAGTAGAATATGTATAAATGAAAGATCTACAAAACGTATTTTTTAAATTTTCAATTTAGGTCCACATAAGAAAGTTGTAAGAAACAACTTTTAGTACTTTCTTTGCAATTCCGACCAGTGAATAAATTGTTCAAAAATTTTATTTCACGTCATGTAGTAATTATTTGAACTTTTTTTTTCATTTCTTGTTGATATTTGCCAAAGCTTATTCCGAGGGTTTCATAGGAATGGACCGCAATTTCGGAAGACGCGCACAATTCCGGGGAAGACCCCAAGGAAACGATTACGAACACCTTTTTTCGGGTGTATCAGTTGGACCATTAGTGCCAATGTACACTTTTGGGCACAATCTCGACATGTCGACGTTTCCATTACTTGTCGACCTGACATACCGAAACCTCCTGACTGTGGATGGGCGTCTAAGGCAAAAGATGCCCTATTGTGCCTTCCTACACTACTGCACAACGCTGCTTAACGCTACCATGATTGACGTAAAGCAGAACAAGGAAAACGTTCGGTGTCACTTGAGATACTCTGTTCCTGAGTCTATAGGAGATTTTTTTCTCTTATCGCCGACACAGCTACTGCAGACGGCGATCACATACGGGTACACATTCCTGAGATAGCTATTCCGGCGAAGGGTGATAACAATGGCACCTTTGGACCTGTGACCGCTGATACTCACAATGTTTATGAGTGTTATGTTTGTCCGGTCACTACGCGCCGACGATTGGAGGCTACGCTTGCCAGGAATTAGAACTGGACTCCACTTCCCGATCATTTAATTCCGGAGGGGCTGCAAGCTACGCCCAACTTTTTAGGGTTTGGGCCAATCGAAGATTTGTACCCTGAAGGCTATAACGCAATTACAGGCTTAAACTTTCCACCTGATGATGATGCCTCATTAGAGGGTAGGTTACAACTATCGTATCAGTTGATGGCGCAAGTTAACTGTACACTCAGAGAGATGGAGAACAAGTACAAAATGTGTAGTGCAATGTCCGAGAAGCAGGTAGTCCCTGGATTTGTGGGATACCTTGAAGTTACCCAACCCGTACCAAGTACAAAAGATCTGAGCTCCGTGGATGCTATGGTTCTAACGAGTAGCAATTGCGAACATTCAGTTGCCAATATGACGGATATACATGGGTTGAAGCGGAACAGGACGATTGCTGCTCCTGGTTTCTGCATGGTACGAGCAATGCTCAAGCACCCGATGGGTGGATGGATACGCGCAATCTTAATTTTGAATGTGCTGGTGTCTTCTCTCTCGATCGTTATCGAGATGATCCTGGCTTGCGGTCTCCACGCTTTATTTCAATACCGGGTGGAAGCCGCTACTATAAAATTGACCAATGGATCGTTCGAAACTTTAGGAAGAACGTGTATATAGGACGTCATAGTTCCATGGAAAACCACGAAGACGCTATTGTGTATTAATTCCGTGGAAAACCACGAAGACGCTATTGCGTATTAATTCCGTGGAAAACCACGAAGACGCTATTGCGTATTAATTCCGTTGAAAACAATGATGATTGCATATTTGTACAAGTCCTTATAGGGGACATTGCATATATATATATATAATAATATACATATACATAATAATGAGATATATATATATATATATCATAATAAGTTGTGAACCACTGGAATCGCGAAAATATGAAATGTAAAACCAGTAAGCCCTAGTTTAGACACGGCGGAAACCGCGCGATTTTTGATTTTGATTGTTCGACCGCGCGGTTGCGTCTGAACGAATACATAAACGCTAATGTACGTATGTAAATAAGGTCCGCGGTTCAAATCGCGCGGTCGAAAACGCGCGGATTCCGCCGTGTCTGAACGGGGTCTAAAACGTTGACAGTCCTGACAGTATGCATTTCACTAAACAAAGCACAAATATACGTGCAGTTATTTAGATTAGCATGCTAAAAATAAAATCAGAGTAAAGATAGGGGTGTGGAGCTGATAATTACTTTGCATTCTTCGTGGTGGTCACGAGACGCAATGCTATACGGGATTAACGGGATATAAATACTCTTAGTCTAACAAAGAATCGTAAGTTGACTTTGTGGAAATAAGCTTAAAGGTTATAAGATGAGCGAGCGTGTTACTGTGATTGAAAAACGTAAGTATTTCCTATTTTGCAAACAGAACGAATGAATTGATCATTTAAAAACTAGATTATTTCTTTACAGTTTAAAAAAAAAGTATAATTCATCAAGATGATTATCAAAGGTGTGAATCACTCGGACGTTAAGGGAAATGCCGAAAAACCAAATTCTTCGGAAAACGATCATTTCGCAGAGTTCTCAATGACAAATGTCTTAATTGATAGTACTGCCGAACAAAAGAAACAATATTTAATTAACAATACAAAGTTGTACTCGTATCTGAGATACGTATTACCATTCGATCTTCTAAAATTGGCGTTAACTGTGATTTTGTTCTGCGCTTTGTTGTTACTCATTACGCAGACTAAATATGTTCTTATCGAGAAGTACAGCATAGACATAAGCTCTGTCGATGGTAATGAAAACACCGTAGAAGCAGGATTTGGGTCGATCGATGTTTCTAACACTGTATTCGGCGATCGAGTATATATACAAGAATACCAGTATGATATAACGTTTATGGAGAAAGTATTTAAAGCATCTAAAACTATACAAGTACGTTGGGAATGGGGCAAATCATAAACTTTTTAAATTAGCTAATATCGAATACAATCATTTTTGCTTGTTTTATAGCAATGTCAAAATATTCCAGAAGATTTGCGTTTCAATTGTCATCCTGAAGAAGGTGCTTCAGAATTATCGTGTTCGAATAGAGGTTGTTGCTGGAAACCACCGGAGAGCTCTACGTCAACTATTAATCGTGATCCTGTGAACATTCCGTACTGTTACTATCCAAGAGATTGGCATTTATACAAATATAAAAATGTGACTCGACGTGGGAACGATGTCTCTGGATTTCTGCAGTTAATAGGAAATTCCTATTACAAGAAAGATCTAGCTCTCCTTAAAGTGGAAGCGAGTAGCATAGACGACTCAATTTTACGTTTGAAAATAAGCGATGCGTTAAGAAAACGTTACGAACCGCCATGGCCTATTAGACCTGATGTCAAGCCGTTTTCAAAACAAGATAGTAATGCACAATATAAATTAGATATCGATGATGCGAAGCCTGGATTCAGAGTACATAGAGCCTTGGACAATAATGTGCTGTAAGTATATGCATTGTAGACCGATTACAGTAATAAATAGACTGCGGATCTTTACGCATTTATGAAGAAATTGGTAATAAAATCGTAATGTTGTTTTTAATGTAACAAAGTGATTGAGGGATGAAATGAATTTTTATTTTATTCCTGCTTCCCGTAACCAATGCAGAACATTTTTATTCTGCATAAAGATCCACAGACTAGTAATAAACGAGCAGGGAACGACAATGGTTCATTAAATATTAATGTTTATTCTTTTCACATTCAGATTCGACTCGATCGGCATCGGAGGTTTCATATTTGCAGATCAATTCTTACAAATGAGCACCCTTTTGCCCACGCATAACATTTATGGTATCGGCGAGCACAGATCGAGTTTAAAATTGAATACAAAGTGGCAGATTTTTTCATTATTCAATAAGGACCAGCCACCAATGGAAAATGTATGTTTACGCAAATTAACATATATCATTTCACTTTCTGTTTTTTTTTTATGTAAAGGGCACACATTTCTGAATTCAGGCAAATTTATACGGATCTCATCCTTTTTATTTGATCGTTGAAAATTCCGGGAGGGCTCACGGAGTTTTGCTGCTGAATAGTAACGCCATGGGTATCAGGCTTTTGAAAAACATTCCTGTTTATATATTTCGACGGTGAGATTACGTTTATCGGTTTCGTATAATGTAGTTTATTGTTTTCAGATGTAATATTACAGCCAACGCCAGCCATCACATTTCGAACAATCGGTGGTATTTTCGACATGTACTTCTTTTTGGGACCGACTCCAGCGGATGTAATAAAACAATATTCTGAAATAGTTGGAAAACCATTTATGCCTCCGTATTGGTCGTTAGGGTTTCATTTATGCAGGTATGCCTACAATTAGTAATGAATAATTACGATAACTAGTAAATTGAACCTTGTTAAATGCATTCTATGGTAACGCAGGTATGGCTACCAGAGTTTAGAAGGAACAAAAAAAGTTTGGAAGCGGACCATGGAAGCAGGAATTCCATTTGTAATGTTCACATTTATACATTGAACGTGATGAGACAGTTTCAATCATTTTAACCGGATTGCATTTTCTTCAGGATACTCAATGGAACGATTTGGATTACATGGAGAAGAACAATGATTTCACATACAACTTGGAAAAATTCAAGGATTTACCGCAATTCCTAGAGGAACTTCACTCGGTACGATTCTAACGCAATTGTGACGTTAATACTGTTTTATGTTCGACGCTAGATCAGACAGCATTTAAACAATGTTTCGTTATGACAATATAAAATGAAAATTAACAGTAAAAAAAAGAACAGAGATTTTTCGTTCTATTTTCAAAGCAACAATGATTAAAGCCCGCCAATAGCGACGCGTACGAAAGCATGAATGATAATGGGCGAAAGAAGTAAATGTGGAGTGTTTAGTGAAATTATATGAAATGGATTTTTTCATACGTTACAACTTTTTTCCTTTATTATTATGTTCTCTATATTTATATAATTGAACGAAAACCTGCATATAGTTTATAATTTTCCACATAATATATTGTAGAAAGGAATGCATTATATCCCACTAATCGATGCCGGTATATCCGCCTCGGAAACCAATGGAACTTATTTACCGTACGACGAAGGCATAAAGGAAGACATATTCGTGAAAGATGAGAAAGGTGAACCGTTTATTGGAAAAGTTTGGAATTACGGTTCTACGGTATGGCCCGACTATACTCATCCGAAAACACCAGACTATTTATTGCGGATGATGAGCAACATGCACAACAACTTTGCATACGACGGAGCATGGATTGTACGTATAGATACCCAAACGTAGCTCATATTAGACGCATAAAAACCTTCCTTTCGTCTACAAGACGCAAATTCTTCCTTTAAAAAAGGTTCAAAACGGAACCGAAACGTTAGGAAAGAATAAAAGTTTTTTGCAAAATTGCTAGATTTACTAAGTGATCGAAACGGTAGCAATAATCTAATCTCTTGTGATACTTGCACATAATATTTGATTCGTTTTTCACGTTTACCAGGATATGAACGAACCATCAAATTTCTACGACGGGCATAAAAATGGATGCACGGTTAATAATTTGGATAATCCAGTCTACCTACCAAACGTGATGGGCGGTAAGCTCGCAACAAAAACTCTGTGCATGAATGCAAAGCAGTATTTGGGATCACACTACGACCTTCACAATACGTATGGTACGAGTCACGCAATAGCTACGAATTAGTAAGTATCAAGGGGCTACATATTGACAATAACGTAAACTCGAATAGTATGATTAATGGAGATATAAATGCAGCGCTCTGACCAAACTCCGCAAGAAAAGACCGTTTATAATCTCTCGGTCGACTTGGGTAGGACACGGACATTACGCCGGTCACTGGACGGGTGATGTTTTTTCTTCATGGTAAATGAGCGGAACTCGCGTGTAGAATACGAAACCTAATGTCGAATGGTTGAACGTTTTAGTAATAATATTTCTAATTCATCAGGCACGACTTGCGAATGAGTATTCCAGCGATTTTGTCAATAAATTTCTATCAAATACCGATGGTTGGTGCGGACATTTGTGGTTTCAACTGGAACACCACTGCCCCGCTGTGCAATCGTTGGATGCAGCTCGGCGCTTTTTATCCTTTCTCTCGTAATCACAATTCCGACGACACTATAGTTAGTAAACTTTCCAGATTGGAAACCAATATGTTACTTAAATATCTCCTTCGTTATTCATCACATGAAAATTGTTTACGGTACAATTTGAATGGCTTCGACGAAGGAATATAATTTATAAGAATATAGAATATAACACACACGCACACGAAGAAATATTTGCCAACAGGAGCAAGATCCAGTCGCTATGGGTGATTTGGTGGTGAAATCGTCAAAGCGCGCCCTCGAAATACGATACCGGCTTTTACCTTATTTGTACACTTTGTTTTTCCGAGCACACAAATTTGGGGAAACCGTGGCACGTCCTTTATTTTTCGAGTAAGTATATAATCGTCGCATGGTGCAGTATATTCCCCGATTTAGCTGGCTTTTCACATTCGAAGGCAGTTACTTTCTAACTTTTTGTAATTGTTTAATTACTTTGATAAAACATGAAGATAGATTTCCATATAGCTAAGGGTCTGTATCTGGACTTCCGGAAGCATTTGCAATATTTAATAGATGTTTTCCAACTAATATAGAGAATTAAATACACGCGGTTCAGCGAATAATTTTTCTTATTATTGTGCAATTAAGATCTTTCTCTATTATACGAATTTCAAAATAAATTGCCAACGCCAAGAAACGAGTAAAATGTAAAAGAAAGTACTCGCATGCTAGTAGACATTCGCTGCTTGTTCATTTTTATTAGGTGGGAAGTTATTTTTATATCTATTCTGGAACGAGTTTGTCAAGCTTATGAACTAAATTAATCCGAATACTTTGCTGTGCTTAGTTCAGATAATATACCATTTCTAAAACCGTCATCAGAAGAACTTCCCTACAAATGGTTTCTTTCAGGTTCCCAGATGACCCAGTCACCTTTGATATCGACACTCAGTTCCTATGGGGAGCTTCTCTAATGATTGCTCCAGTTTTAGACGAGGTACGTTCTGATAAGCAATAAATAAAAAGTAGCGTCGACTAGATAAAAATCTGGTAATGATCGCATGTTTATTTATTGTCAGAACGAGGTGAAAGTGTCAGCCTACCTTCCACGGGGAGTATGGTACGATTATTATACAAAAAAAGTTAGATCCAGTGGTACTGAATGGTGTATGCTGGATGCACCGCTCGACACTATACCATTGATGATTCGCGGGGGATCAGTTTTACCTACGCAAAAGCCAGCTGCTACTACAACCGCTAGCAGGAAAAACAATTTCGATTTGTTGGTTGCAATGGATCGAGACAAAACTGCAAAAGGAGAATTGTACTGGGATGACGGCGACAGTTTAGGTATTTATCACTGCACAGTGATTTCAATTGACTGTCTTAATGTTTATATTTTCCACGTAATAAACGCGATATACGTAGCCTCGGTAATACAGAATATTAGTCGATGTAACTTTACAATATATTTATTTGATTTATTCCCGATCTTGTATAATTGAACCAGATGCACTATTTTCTACGATATACAGTGACTCCCCCACTAATATTCGGACACTCTTAAAAAGACTATAACTTTTTTAATATTGGAATATACGATTTGAAATTTTTTGAGAAGTTAGAACAATTGGTTTGCTACACAACGTGGCAAAAATTTTTGAAAAATACTGCGAGTTATCGGAATTGCAGAGAAAATACTGAAAGTTGTATTTCCAAATTTTTTGATGTGGGCTTATATGGAAAATTTAGAAAACATGATTCGTAGATCTGTATCAATTAAACATATTCTGAAAATTTGTAATGAGTTACAAACGTTTAAAGATGGTAAAAATTACAGTTTTTCGCGATTTTGGCCTCCAACTGCAGTAATTCTAAGTATTCTTACATCTTTCAATGCCTGTCGTTTTTTCACGCATCAACCGATTTCTATGAAACTTTCACAGTGCATATAATTGACACAGATGTACGAAACGTATCTTTTAAAATTGCAATATAGTCCCGCATAAAAAAGTTGTAAAATGCAACTTTAGTATTTTCTCTACAAATTCCGACCAAATGCAATTTTTGAAAAAATTTCTTTTCACATCCTGTGGAAAACTAATTGATCTAGCTTCCCAAAAAAGTTCAAATCGCACAGTCCAATGTTAACGAAGCTATCGTTTTTTTGAGAGCGTACGAATATTAATGGGAGTCACTGTAAACAAATATCTGTAGTATTCTTTTATCTGAAAAATCTTGTAAAGGATTAGTCCTATTAAAGCAATGTTTGAACAAAAGTTCATTGATGTAAGGGAACACACCATGGGGTAAAAATTATTTTTAAAGACAAATTAATTTTGTTTTACGTACCTCAGTGCCTGTGTTAACAAAACGTGCTTCCACGATTTTTCCAGATACGTTCGAAAAGGGACAGTTCGTGTGGTTGTCGTTCCACGTAGACGACGACATCCTTTCTTCTCGTAGGCTGGACCATAATACCTTCAATGAATCGATGATCCTCGGACGAATACAGATATGGGGTGTTATGTCGGACGTCACGAATGTTTTATTGAATGATCGCCAGATCAAGTATCAATACAACCGCTCCGAAAACGTGAGTGATTCTCTTCATACTATTTTTCGTTTTCTTCCGTGCTCAACAGACAGCGGATCTTTATGGAAAATAAAACCGGAGTAGCGTAGAAATTGATTTTCTTCAATATGTTCGATAGGTTGAAAATGATATAAAAATATTTTCAATGTTTCAAATTACAGTTACTCGTGTTTCTCATAAATGCATCAAATCCGCTGTTCAGCGATCTATTTTTCTCCGACTTATAATCGAAAATCGTTCTGGTATTTTTCAGAGCTTGACCGTAGACAACTTGCAGACCGATCTGACGAAAGAATTTGAACTGCAATGGACGTACGATCAATCGGCGACGATCGACGATACTCGGCGTTACATTCGTTCTTGACGCGAGCAATAACCATCGTTTCCAGATACTTTTAATAATCGTATTCCGCGGTATGTAAAACTGTTATTTGTTCTTTTCTACGAGTATAGTATGTATATTAAAAGATGTGTTTTTTAACTCGCAAGTGTGTATGTTCGCGAAGCCCCATCGATACTCTCTCTCTCTCTCTCTCTATTTTTGTACTCGTTCAAATATACGTACAATATAAACACATATGATATAAAGAAAAAACATTTTTATTTCGAATCACCGTTCTATCGTACAGTACGGTATAGTACAACGCAGGACAGTAATATTTATGGCACTAATGGGAAACAATAAATAGAACTTTGAATCTTTCAGATAATGCGTTCAACGGAAATATACGAGGAAAAATGCACAACGGTTGTTCGCATTTTCTACGCGAGCAACGGTAAAAAGACAACAAAACGCGCTTCCTCGCGCACGCGTCATTGACAACTTTTTGTTGATCAACAACGTTACTTCTTTTTATTTTCTTTGGCACCGTAACTTAAAAGTAACATCAGAGCGAGACCTTGCCGTCGAAACATCGAAATCTGTTCTTCCTTTCCTCCTCTCTCTCTTTCTCACACACACATATTCTCACATTCTCTCTCTCTCTCTCTCTGCTCTTTCGAATGCGACCACGCATGCCTCCCCTTTGACCTCGATTTATATTCTATATTCAATGTGTCTCGCGACCCTTGTTTGCATTTCTACGAGAAACGGAAAAGTAGATTTCGATCTTCCGAATAAATTTTAGGGCGACGCGGCGTCGTTCCCCGACAACGGTCGTCCATCTTCCACGACAGTGTTCGCCTGATTGAATCTACCGTCAAATTATCGTTAAACTCGTTCGATTGCCAACGGGAACTGCGCACTCTTTGGATGCTGGCGAATCTCTCGATCGTGTTTCGCCTACTCGAACTGAACCGAGTGCCTTTGTGTTGAAAGCATTCGTTCGACAATGTTATTCGTATAGAACGTCTGCTTTTATCACAGAATAGCACCTTTCTGTCCAAACCAAAAATATCCACTCGTTACAATACCAATACAATTAGAAAACGCATCAACGCATACTCGTCGTTTTTTTCTTTTCATTCGGAAACACATCGCACAGTTATCTTATAACGTATATATTCATAATATGTGTATAAGCATACATGTATATGTATATATATATATATATCTTCTTTTCAATGACTAATATATATCAATCTTGTAACCCTCTTCATTATTGTCTGCTCACATTTACTTACATCGCTATCTAAACGACGTCGAGCTTCTTTCGAGCAACGCGTGGCGAACGGTTCAAACGACAAGTGTGAACGAGCAACGATATCAATTACTGGAGGTTCAGCCTCTTTGGCATTGAAGTCACCGTGTGCCCGTGGTCGACACGGTGCGCCATTTTTTTTTTCACTTCTTTCACCACGCTTTACGGCGCCGTTTCAATTTGGAAATTTTGATTCCTTGCCCTAGAATATCGTGTCAGACTCGTGGCGGAGATTCTGAACAGAGTGTTAAACCTTTGCACTCGAATGGCGAGTCTAAGGCGCCACTAAAAATTGCCATACCATTATTCAAAACAGTTTTAACACTTTACTTACCGGAAGCCTATTAATAGACTTTCCAATAATTCTGCTGTACCAAAAGAAACCATAGAAATTTTTTTTTACATTGCAATCTTAAATGAAACTACATCTTCAGACTCAATTACAATTACTGTAATCGTGTCAAGTAATTGCAATTACTCCTTTCACAATTACTGAAATTGTATTTCTGCAATTTCAAATTACAGTAATCGGTAATTAATCGTAATTGAAATTACATTTTGCCTAACTCTGATGTACAGCTATTGCAGAACATATAGAGCAGGCCTGGGCGCGGTTGGCTCGGGGAACACATGTTGCAGCTTCTCCTCTTCGTTTGGTCGGCAAGTTAGTCCCCTCCACGGTCACTCCGACTCTTCCCTTAGCCTTAGCCTTAGCCTTGGCACGAGCACCCCCACGAAATTAAAGGAATTGGTAAATGCCGCTAGTTCCACAGCTTCGGGCAAGGGTCTTATGTGCGTGTACATGTTTACATAGTAGTGGTGAGTAACCTGCCGGTGCAGCATCGTGGGGGTGCTCGTGCTAGAACTAAGGCTATGGCTAAGGCTAAGGCTAAGGGAAGAGTCGGAGTGGCCGTGGTGGGGACTTACTTGTCGACCAAGCGAAGAGGAGAAGCAGCAACATGTGTTCCCCGAGCCAACCGCGCCCAGGCCTGATATAGAGCATCCTTTTTTTAGGAATGTACGATCTACGAAAAAAGTTCTAATCACTGAAACCGTGAAATAAATCACAGGGCACCCGGGGCTAAATAAAAAGAGTCGTTTACGACCGTGTCGCGTTGCATCGAAGAAACCGACTAACTATCGGTGATAATGATACGCGTACAAATTTTAATACACGCGTCGTGTATATCTGCGAATACAAATATATAGGACAATCACGTTTGCCGAAAGAATATACAGGATGTGCGAAAGAATGTTATACTTCCTTGAAAAGAGGTGATTGCTCAGCTGATTTCAAGTCACTTTTTCCATCGAGAGAATCTTCTTCGATTAACGAACAAACACGGACCAATCAGAGCGCGGCTACTTCGACCTGTGTCCTGATTGGTCCGCGTTTTTCGTTAATAACTCTGCAACCGCGGAAAAGCTACTTCAAATCACCTCTGAAATCACTTCTTTCAAGGAAGCACATTTTTTCGAACACCCTGTATATATTGGTTTGGAAAGAAAGTTCGTAGCGTTTTCAAATCAGGAATCGAAGATAAAATTAACCCTTTGCACTCGAATGGCGAGTCTGAGGCGCCACTAAAAATTGCCATTTCAATATTCAAAACAGTGTTGACATTATTAAGTTTGTCTGTATTCTATAAATTGTAAAAAGCTCAACTTTTATATGTAAGAAAACAGGTTTAATTTGATGTGCACAATGTAAAAAAGATTACACAGAACAAAAATTATCTGAGTTGAAACAAATATCTCGATTTTGGAATTCAAATTGCTTCGAGTGCAAAAGCTCAACGTATTTATTCATATGTTCATTCAATAACTCGAGAAGTTGCCTCGATAATGGCAAAAAGTAGGGTTACCCTCGGTTGGTCGACAACTTATTTCGCCGACACTGTTTTCACCGACAGAAACTTTCGTCGACACTATTTTTTCATCTACACGGTCAAATCGTCGACAAATATCTTCATCGACACGGTTTGACCGGCACTAACACGGTCAAATCGTCGATGAAAGCTGTGTGGGCGAAATGAGTCGTCGACCAACCGAGGGTAACTCCAAAAAGTAATAGAACATAATGGAAACTATGTTATTGAACAAATCCATGAATAAACATCCGAATTTCAGCTTTCAATTTTAATTCACAAACGCTACGAACCTTCGTTCCAACCCGATTGTATTTCCGTGTGTCCGTGTATGTATATACTACCGCGATAGACGAACCGTCATAGAATATAAGATAGCCTCTTCGATTTTGATAAAGGATAGTTCGTGAACCTAGGTGAATGTACGCTAAAACGTGCAGTTACAGCGACGTTCCGAGGACATCGTAAAAGTGCGTGCACACTCTCATGCATTCTACATACGTAATATGATTAACAAATATGGCAAGAAATGTCCGACAGCTTTCCGTATATTAAAACGTAGCTCTTGATCTCCGCGACGCCTACCACTCGATCTCGCCTATAACTTGGTAATAGAACAACGATAGAATCGCGCATGGCACTATGAAGAAAAAAGTACGCTGGTCGCGTCGCTAACGAAATTCGATCGGTTAAAAAGATCCACGCGCACCGAATCGAACAAAGAAGATAAATTATATTCGCGTTTGCACTTTGGACTAGCATGCTGCAGGGTAAACGTAAAACGAATCGACAGCCTCGAGAGTTCGGGGTACGCCCGAGGAAGAAGAAGAAGAAGAAGAAGCAGGGACGACTCAAACGAAAGGAAACGAATGGAAATCGTGATCAGTCCGGCTCGACGACAATCGCCGCCGAACCGATTCTCGTTTAGGTGGCGGTGAGTGTTTCCAGGATGTCTTCGGGGGACTTGTTCAGCTTGCAAAAATTTTCCCAGTGTTCCTTGGGCACTGTCCATTTCAGGAATATTTCCAGGTTCTTCGTGAGGGTCTCGAGTTCGGTGAGACCGTCGCGTGGCACCGGGTTCTTGCCAGCGGACAGCAAAGAGTCCCGGAGCACTTCGTCGATCAGTCGTTTGCCGAATCCGAGTTCGTCCAGCCTCTCCTGTTTGCTGATCCTCTTGAGCAGGACCGCCAGCAGCAGTCTCATCCTCTCGACGGACATCGTCCTATACTTGGAAGGTGTCGCTGGCGTGGGCGGTGGCGGCGGCAGTGGAGGTTTCTCGACAATCTCGTGGAAAAACGTGTCCGGATTGTCCGAATTGTTCGTGGTTGCGTTGCTCGAGACCAGCTCGGGATGGCAAGTCTTCTCGTGGAACTCGAGATCGTTCTTGATCCGGAAGAAGCTCTTGCAGCGTTTGCAAGCGTACGGCTCGGTCCGTCCGTGGATGCACTTCATGTGCTTTTTCCAATGGGGCAGCTGAGTGAAGCCGGCGTTGCATTCGGCGCACTTGAACGGTCTCTCGCCGGTGTGCCTTCTGGTGTGGAGCTTGAGCGCCGTCGAGTGCGCGAACGCCTGCCAGCAGACCAAACACCTGAACGGCCTCTGGCCGGAGTGCGTGCGCTGGTGCACGGTCAGCTGTGATTTTTGCGCGAATCTCTGGCCGCAAGTGGCGCATCCGTGGGGCCGGTCGCGCGCGTGCGTCCTCATGTGCTGCGGCAGGTGACCCTTGAACGTTTTGTTGCAGATCACGCAGAGGAACGACTTGACGTCCCTGTGCAAGCACTCCAGGTGTTTCTTGAGTGCGTCCCGGCGCACGAACGCTCTGCCGCAGATCTCGCACTTGTGATCCTTCTGGCCGTTGTGCCGTTTCACGTGGAGCGCCAGATTCGCGGCGCAGGTGAACGTGCCGGAGCACAGGCCGCAACGGTACGGCTTCACCTGGCTGTGGCTGCGTCGATGCTGCACCAGCTGGCCGCCTCTCGCGAAACTCTTGTCGCACTCCGAGCATTTGTACGGCTTGAACCCCGTGTGCGTTCTCACGTGAAGCTTCAGCCTCTCCTTCAACGGGAACTCCTTGCCGCACTCGTCGCATTTGAAGATCGGCCCCGTTCCGTGCACTATCTTGTAATGGTTCCTTAAACCCCCGCTGCCTTTGAACCGCGCCTCGCACACCACGCAACAGTATTTCTTCTCCTCGTTCCCGGCGACCGTGCCGCTTTCTCTCCTCTTCTCCTTGCCCGCATCGTTCGTCGACGACGCTCCGTCACCGTCCACGCCTTTCCCCCCTATAACATCTCGATCCACGCTGTTATCATCGTCGTCGTCGTCGTCGTCGTCGTCGTCGTCGTCGTCGTCATCGTCGTTGTACTCGTTCTTGCCCGGCGACGATCTACCGATACCGATCTTATCGGCCAATATCAACGAGCTCTCGCAAATCCCTTGTACTTTGTCCGGGCTCGATCGCAGCACGTTGTTGTTCTCGCTCTCGAGAAAGTAATTCGCCGCAATGATAGCCTCGATGTTGAAACCCGAGGCTTTCCCGTCCGGATCGCAGCCGTGATCGAAGCCGCGATCGAACAACGAGCCATCGGTGCCCGGCGAGTAGATACGGTTCGCCGGTTTGCCGCGGATCGGATCGAGCGCCACGTTCAAATCCAATGCATCCCGTCGAAACGCGTAGATCTCGTCGCCCAAATCCTTGCTCTCGTCGAACGTTGGATACCCGTCCTCCTCCTGCCCGTACACCGAAAATACAAACGATTTCTCGTTCCTGTCATGGTTCCCTTCCGCCGTTCGACGTCTCGCCGATACATCGTCCTCTCCACCCTCGAAACCCCCGACGGCCGTGCCCTTCTTCGACGAATTCGCGAGAACCGAATCGTTCTTTCTCACGGCGTCCTTGTGCTTTTTCCGAGCCGCGACCACCGAATCTTTACCTTTGCCGTCGATCGCCGATTTCCCCACCCGACCGGACCTCTTCTCGCTCTCCTGTTTCCGTCGGTGATCTGTCCTCTCGCAAGGCAAGAACTCGTTAAAGCTCCGAAGCACTTTCAAAGCATCCGTCGCCACGTCCCCGTCCCCGTTCAGACGAACGTCGCCGCTCGTTTCCGCGTCAGCCTCGCCACCGGCAGCCTCGCCGCCATCGCCGCCGATCGCTCGGTTCGCGAAGAATCCGTTCTGCCTGATCCGCGATTGTTTCACCGGCAACAGTTCCGTCAATTGAACCTCTTCCTGCACCGGTCCAGGCCCAGTTGCTCGGATCGACGCGTTCTCCTGCATATCGACGATCGCCATTCGCCCTATCGCCCGGCCATTATCCCCGCGAAATATCCATGGAATCGTTCAACACGACGCGCATCGACCGACGGAAACCCGCGAGCGACCAACAGGAGACCCGGTCGTCGGCAAAAGCGCGTTACAGCCGCGCGTCCGTAACTCGACCACGGTCGCTTATCAGCACGCTTATCTCTTCAACAGAAAAGCCGCCGCACGCTCGCTCTTTTTCTCGCTTCCGTTTACTGTAACGCTGTTGTTCGCTCCTTCTCTGTCGCTCTCGATTCGACACGTACGGAACCCGCGGCTTTACGATATCGATTTCTTATTTACCGCTCTCCGGGCAGATTTATCGCGACTTCAGCGATTCGGTGTCGCGCCTTTCTTCCTCGCGAGACGCTAAGAAAATCGGTGGACACGGTTTTCTGATCTCGGCTTTTGATAGACTTCGATGGAGGTCCGTCTACGCCTTACACGGCGACAATAGCGACGCGAGTTTATCGAGAACCATTTGTGTTCCCTTCGAACGTGGCGCTCCGATTACCAGATGGTTCGTGCACGCGTTTGAATCACCGGGAAATGGAAGATGGAAGGTACCGGAAGTCGAGCATCGGCGTAAGTGTCGGCTGCGAACGCGTCTCGGTAGGTTAGGACGTGACGTCGGTTTCCCAGGGTCGGCTCTGCTCGTCCTCGTCGGAGGGAGACGATCGCGGATTCGAGGGTGGCGGTCGCCGCGAAATCGGTTGTCGGACTCCGGTTCAGCTCGGCTCGATTATCGTCGGATCGAAACGAAACGAAACGAAAGCTAATGGAACGGAAACTGAACGGAACGAAGTTTCTCGACGCTCGGAGCTCGGCGCTCGTCGCCGCGACGATCGACCGACTGCGAGAGCTTCTTCCTCGCGACGGTATGTCGCTTCCTCGACGGCGATTGCGCGCCTTTTTCCACGCAAGCGCAATTCGCGGTCGATATCGGTCTGATTTTCTACCCTTCTCGCCCACCCCTCTCTCGCCGTACCGTCTCTCGCCACCCCCGCGCGTGTCCTCTTCGTACACCCCTTCCGTTCTATCAAAGGCTCGTCCCGGTCTCTCGTCTTTCTCTTCCGATGGCCTCTCGCTGGCCACGTACTCCTGTCCCGTCCACCGTCATTGTTTCTCCTTTTCTCCCTTCGTCGGTACTAACAACTACTCGCCATCCCGCGGCCCGATATCTCCGAGGATCGAGCCCCTCTCGCCCGGTATACCCGTATCCGCCACGACCGTTCTACTCTCGCACGAGATGCCCGACGTTTCCAAGCGTCGCGCGACAATTCGATTGAAAACGCCGACGCGGACCGGCAGCACGCATCGATGTTACCAGCCGCAGCAGCGACTCGAACAGGCGCGCGGCGTTTCGCTCGGCGACAAGCTGTTCTCCTCGTGAGCTTCGAGCTTCGATTCGTAATTTCGGTTCCTAAGTTATTTGACGAATATTTCGAACATTCCAGATTATTGTAATTAACCAAAAGTTGGTAAAGTTCTTCTCACTGATCTCGCTCGCGGCTCGAACAATAGATTCTTCTTTGGCAACGCATTCGCTTTGGTAATTTCGATGCGGTGGAAACGCGATCTCAGTGGTTTACGCGCAGCGGAGGAAGTTTCCTCGGGAACGCGATTTCCTCGTCTCAGGATGCAACGCGACGCAAGCAGATTCGTCACACGATTTGCTCGCTTATCGCGCTTTTACGTTTCCACTTTCGAGACGAGCTTCGATCGTACAATCTCCTCTTATCTCGAGCGCGTCATGATTTCCGCTTTAGAAAGAGTCTCTTTCTTTCCTGACTAGATTGCGCCCGAGAACGCGAACGAAACCGAGGACGTGGACGCTTTCTGGTCGTTCGCGGTCTCATAGTCCCCTCGCGGATATCATGCGCGACATCAACGAGCACGGGTTCTCGCCTGTATTAGTAAGCTGTGTTAGTAGCCTTTCCCCCTCTGCGAATCGCCCTCTCGATTAGTGAAAAGCCAAGAACCCGCCACCATCTGAAAGAAACGAGAAACACCGATGGCATTTCTTTCAAGATCTCTTATCGTAGCTCCTACGACAATGTGCGCCACTCGCTCGCGATCGTTTTCTGTTGAGTCGGACGTCGCACAGTGAGGTATTTGCCCGATTTCAGCGGTCAAAATTCAATTTTAAAGATTTGTCGTAAATTGTACAATTTTTGTGGCTTCAGTTAGTTGAATATCTGAGGAACAATCTCCTCAATCAATCTTAAGCTCTGAAATTTGTCGGAAGTTTGAATTTCTGTTAACCCGCTTTCATTTCTCAACGAACTCACCTATTATGTAGTAATTTTTACCTTATTTACATACACATACAGATTTTTGTTTTATAGACGTTTTTTCAGCTAATAAGTATAGGTATAGGGTATACTTTTAAGAGAAATTCACTTTTGTACTGTATACATTTTTGTAGTTACTAATATTTAAAGATAACCAACGATTCACTCACCTTTTTTATGATTCTAAGAATTTGGTAATGAAATTGTTATACTTCCGTTTATACTCAAAATTTGATACTCTATCGATCTATGGTATAAAAAAAGGACACTCTGTTTAAAAAAATCAAGGTGACCTTGAAATCTCCTCTATGGCTCCACCCACGCAGAAAATGGGACACAGTACAAAAAGTAGAAATCTTAAGCTTTAAAATGGTTGTTTTTTCATCAAATTTGGATAAATTTTAGCAAAGTTACAGCAGTGTCAGTATTGAGCGAATTTTGAACTAGCTGTGGCCGCTGAAATCGGGCAAATACCCCACTGTGCGTCGCGCCTCGCGAATAGCGAACGTCGTCGAGACGTTTTCATTGAAAGAAGTAACGGAAATGTGACGAACCGAACGCCATGCTCGTCGTTTCATCGATCAATTAACCCCTCGTTCGGCCGCGCTCACCGCGAAACAAACCCCCGGGAATTGTATCGGTACGAGGCAATAATTTTCTCGAGGCCGCAACCCAACCCGCTCCCGGCTCTCAGCTCCGTGCTAGTCGGCGCAGACATCGATCGTTTGCGAGCATTTTCGCAGCGCACAGTGGGCCGCATTTCGTTTTTTTCACCGTCTCCCTGTTTTTCGCAAATATGTTCGACGTTACGTGAACGATAAAGCGCTGATAAAGTTTCCCCAAACCAAATTGAGTTTGTGTGTGCCTTTTTTTCTCTTCGCTTTTTTTGTATGTGTGCTCAGTGTTCACCAATTACGCCGAGATGGACGAACCAATCGGAACGAAACCTTTTGCATCTTGTAGAGTATGTCCCCGGAATTTTGCCGGTGGTCCCGTGAATTTTGCATTTTTTTATTCCTTGCGATTTTATTTGCGAAAAATGAATTATTTCATGTATTTTGATCGATTACTCAGAGGTGGATGGACCAATCAGGACGAAATTTTCATTGCAAATAACCAATAAGACCGAAAAAAATCCTACGGTGTTCTACCAATTCTGCTCGTTCCAATAAAAATTGTGAAATAAAAAAATTTTATAAATAAGAGTTAAACCGACTTCGTGAAAACGCAAAAAATGCACTAAAAAGTATGAAATAATTTCCATTTAATTTATGCGAATACACACGAACTTAAATACAATACAATCTTTTCGGAGTAATTTCGGAAAATTACGAAAATCCTTAAATTCTTCTCCATGCTTTCACATATTAATGTATCTTCTCTTCTCACATACTGATTTCCAAGTCCATCATATTCCAATGAAATCATAATCAGCACATCTGTCATTCGGAAAATTTTCAATTTTGCGCCGCCTCCGAAAAGATTGTATTGTATTTAAGTTCGTGTGTATTCACATAAATTGAATGGAAATTATTTCATACTCTATAGTGCATTTTTACGAAGTCGGTTTAATTTTTTTTTATAAAATTTTTCGATCAGACCATTCGATATACGACTGCCATAGAAAACCCTCTGTGACAAGTTTCAAGTCGGTACCTCTATCACAAGGGTAGTTATAGGGTGAGCTCGGTTTAATGAATTATCCTCTATTTCTTTTGATCTGCTCGACAAAAAATTACGAAAAAATTCATGAGCATTCTACTTGACAGCACACATGGCAGTGAATTATTTCAGAATTTTTGGTTGCGAAATCGATTTTATAAAAAATCGGGAGCATAATTGCCGATTTTATATTTAAGAAAGTGGAATTAAATAAGATCTTATTTCGCAGTGGTAGTAGCCTTTGCAGGTCTGGAATAAGTGAAAATCGTACCAAATTCTATCGATTTTTACGTTCCAGCATTTTGTGCAAATTTCCAGAAGTCACAATTGCATAAAGATCCGCAGTCTAAATAGTGATCAATTATGTGCGTAACTGTACACCGCCAGACTCTCTATGACGCTTGTAATCGGGTTTTATCGCGGCGAGACGCGGCGAGACGCGACGAGACACGACGAGACACGACGAGACGAGACGAGTCTAGTCGAGACGAAAGGAGAAACGACACATGACATGTGCGCATTGAACTTCCCAGTCTCGAAAGAGATGGCTCGTGAGTATCGCGAGATTTCATCGGTCGAGTAAGTGCAAATTTCCCGCCAGTCCGAGATTCCTTGTTCAGCTCGGGCACCGAACAAGGACGTGTTTTCTGTGGAGTTGCGCACATCGACGATATCTCTACTCACCAGAAACGAAATGGCTCGGAATTTCAGCTATCACGACGAGGAAGAAGCTTGTTCGCGAAGCGTCCACTCAACCCTATCCCCGTATCGCCATCTTCGAACCATGTTTCACTCTGCCGATGAAACCGCTGACTCGACTAGACGGCCGAGTCGCAATCCAAACAAATCATTGTGTCATCCGATTCCGCCAGATGGCGTCAAACGCGAACCGAAAAACGAATATTTTCCAAAGTTTTCAGACGAACTTACTCCCTATATTTGAAAGTATATTTCGTTCGTAAGTTTGTCCTTCCATTTGTTTCAAATTTTCCATCGTAATGAATACTGCGCTTGTCGCAATTTACGGCAAATACTCTTCTACATCTGAGAAATTCTTATCGATACCCTCAGTCGGTAATGTAGATCCCTTTGCGAACCGATCTCGGCCACGCCCTAACAGTTGCTTCGCCCTGGCAGTCGACGGTACCGTATCTATCAATTATGTATTTACGGTGGATACGCGTTCAAGAAAAGAGTTAATGAATTAACGCGTGCGCATACTACGTTGGCTGTATACTACCGGAAAATGCGTGTCCTTCCGGTTACAGATCAGCCTAAATTAACTGTACGGAATTTTCACTGTTGGCCGAGAAGATTGAGACGAGATTCGAAGGATTTCTTTCTTGTTATTTGCCAGATATTCCAGAGATTTCAATGCCATAAAATCTATCACGTTTACTTACCGACGCTTGATGTGTCGCTACTATTATTCCGAATTGCCGTTAAATCGTTTGCTGATTGGATACGCCGAGTCAGTGATTTCGATGCTGTTTGATAATGCAACTCGCGGTGGTAGAATTTCCAAGAACCGTCGCGACGCGGTAACGCTCGCACATGAATTAATTTTGTATATCGAAGATTTAATTCTAACCTTTTCGAACGACTATTCCGCTTTTGTTAATCGTTAATTGCAACGTAAGCAGTCTGAACAATTTAACACATTGTACCGACCGGTGATTATCGCATAATTTTGAAAAATCTATGGTAAAAACATGGCTGAACACTTTTTAATGGAACCTTCAATAACGTCATCTACTGTAAAAGTTTCTTTTGGTTTCTTTTGGCACAGCACAATTATTGAAAATCCTATTCACAGGCTTCCGGTAGGAAAAGTGTTAACATATCTTTAACTCGTGTTTCCGTTAGCTGAGTGTAGAAATATCGTTAATTACGAGCGAGAAGAACACGTAAACGCAGGACCGTAGTAAGCGCGAGCAAAGATTTCGAACTGCGAGGCAAGACGACGCCATATTGCCGCGCGAGCCGAGAAGCGGCGGAAACGTCCGAAGTCGGAATCGAGGAGCCGACGAGGTCAAGCTTGGAACCGAGTGTCAGTGTGGAGTGTGGACGGTACGGAGAACGCGATCGAGTCTAAGCGTGTTCGTACGGGTTTAGCCGATCGCGGTAAAGTTTTCCTCGGCTGTCATTCGGCGCAACTGTTTTTTTCCTTCCGTCTATCTATCTGTCTATCCCCCTTTCTCTCTCTATCTTTATTTGGACCGTGACAACGTGGTTGGTGGTCGATGATCTTCGATTCACAGTTTGAGAGTGACGCGGTTGCCAATATACAATCGCGTCTCCTCTCGCATACGGTTTTCTCTGGCTGTGGTTAGTTTGCACCCGTGTTTATCTCCGGAACTGGTGAGTCTCTCTGTTGGAAACCGTCCTGTACCGTTCGGGTGTGCGGTACGCTCGATACTGGCGCGCGTTCTCAGCCGCGTACAACTACGTCGACGTCGACGTCGACGAGCACCGCCAACGCTGGCCGCGCTGACGTTTTGTTTTCGATCGGTCCGTGCCGTGTGTGTTTGCCACCAGTTGCGTGTTGCGTAACTACGATTTTACGACAACCAGCTCCTCTCGTGCCGGCCTGCTACACGGGTTCGATAATCGACAACTGGACATCGCACATCCCTTTTTCCAACCTGACCGTTCTTTCGATTATTACGATCGACTCGACGACGCGGGTGAGTACGCTCTCTGTTTATTCTTGGGTCGCGTGGAAGTCGACGTCGATGTTTGCCCTCGCAATTATCTTCGATGTATCGAATCACTATAGCTACACGCTGCTCGCGGCAACGTTTGAACCATACCGAGAATTCGGAAGTCGGAAACGTTTCGACACAGTTTTCATTTGCGATTTATTTGTCTGTCAGTGGATCTACGAATGTTGGAACGTTGTCTTTCGATCGTAGAATATCGGTTACGGGAAATAGAGTGATAGGCTTCAATGTTTCTCGGTTTTATTACGGAGTCTTGAAGGAAAACTCTGTACACACGTGCATCTGTGTGCAAAAAAGGATCAAAGTCGCGTCGTTGTACAACTTGCAGAATTTACTGCGACGCGCACGATCCGATCCGATCCGATTCGGAGTAAAGGGAACCGTCGCGTCCCGTCGCCTCGCATCGTCCCGCTCGCCCCCCTCTCCGACTTGCTTTGCCTTGCCTCGCCTCGCCTCGCCTCGCCTCCTATCACCTACCATTGCATCGTGTTTCGTCGCATCGTTCGCGTCACTCTATATGTATAGTATATGTATAGCAATGCTGCTTGAATATGTATCGCGTTCCCTCATCGACACGAAATTATTCGCCGCATAACCTTTCGCTTTTCCTACTGCTCCGCGGCACGTTATCGACGTTTAATCTACCACTGTAAAAATTCGAATATGCTCGAACGCATCCAAAAGCACGAGAAGCCTTTGAACTTCCTATTATACTCGATTCTGTCGTAACGCCTCGCACGGCTGCTATCAGATGCTCGTTGCAATCTGACAAAAAATAAATAGTTATTACACATGCACATCACTTTAAATGTTCGATTATAATATGTAGTGGTTTTCTCCCCATACGTTTCGTGGACACTTTGCCACCTTGCCTTGACCTCTGTATACCTGACTATGTATACAGAACTAAAATGTACGTTATAAGATTCACGTGTTCTCTGAATACAATTTAATCACTCTTCCTAACGGTCGCAAATATTTTGGTCTAGGTTGCTTCGTTTTTAACCAGTTAGGTCCCGCTCTAGGGGGGGGGGGGGCAACCCGGACATTTGTCCGGGGCGCGAAAATTTAGAGGCGCCATTTTGGCTGTATAACTGAGAGAAAAATATTGATGTGTTAAATATCCAATTAATAGAAAATTTGCTTTTATTAAAATATTAAAATAAATGCTCTCTCTTCTATTAAAATTGAAATAAAATGATTTGGTTTTTATCGAAGATAAAAAATATGTAGCTTTATTTTAAAAATATACAGTGGCCGAAATTTCTATAAAGTCACTGCGTTTTGTGCCCGTGCGAAATCGATACGGGCCGGTTTATGTACTTGTTTAAGGCCTGGTTTACGTCGTATTTTTGTCCAGAAGAATTTAAAAGTTGTTGCACACGCGCCTTGTTGTTACTGGGAGCTACAATTCGGCTCGAAATTGTGCTGCATTTTTCCTTTCCTTAGCTGCAGACCTCATTAATATTGAATGTTGTCTCTTTGACTATTTTTTATTACTACCTTTAAGATGATTTTTTCCGTAATTTTCACGTAAATTGATATAATTATTAATCACAGTATATGACCGATTAGTTTTCTTAGCAATTGCGCGATTAGAGCAGCCCATATCTTTATAAGCATCGATTAATGCTTTTTCTTCACTTGTTAGTACTTTTCCTCTCGGCATTCTCATACACCTGAATCAAATTATAACAAACAGGATTTCTGTGAGTTCTAAAACTAATACTTTTAGAATATATTCGCAGTTTTCCGTAGTTTTCTGCTCAGAATACAGAGAAACGCTATAAGTGACTTTATAGAAACTTCGCGCTTGTGTTCTGTACCACACAGAAAAAAATTAAAAAAAACGTAAATAGTAGACATAGCGGTCTAGAGTACACAGTCCCTCTATCCGAGTGTCTACAAGGCACAAGACCAGATACGATAAATCAACACAAAAATGGTGATATTTTTAAAATATCTATGAAAAAGAAGATGACTTTATAGAAATTTCGACATTTTGTCCGGGGTCGCTGAACCAGTTAGCTGTTATAACGAGTATACTCGTCATGCGTAGAATTTAGTTACCATTGGCTATTTAAATTGTTAGTTTTGGATATTTGGAGAGGTTAAGACGAAATAAAACGAACAAATAGAAAGTATTAGGTTGTCCCAAAAGTTCCTTCCGCAATGCCTTTCTTTAATATTGCTAAATAAATATTAGGTTATCCCAAAAGTTGTTTTTCGATGCATGCACATAATGCAAATTCATATTAAGAAGTACAAAATATTAACATAAAGATTATCGTATTGTTTGTATTTATTTAGCGACATTAAAGGAACACAATGCGGAAGAAACTTTTGGGACAACCTAATATAAATAATTTGAGAAGGATTCGTGCATCCCCGTATGCACTGGCGTCATCGCTTGATTTTCGCGACACATATGTATACATACAGTGAGCTGCGAAAGTATTCGAACGCCCTTTAAAATTAATAACTTTTTTATTATTGTACCAAATGACCTGATTTCTTTTTATAATCAATTAGAAGCATTGGTTTACGAAATGATATGTAAAAATGATTTTCCAAAAATTATAATTTACAAGGTTACATGCAAAAATAAAGAAGGGATTTTTTAAAACTTTTATTTGGACCCTTGATGTATACGGGAATTTCGCACACCCCTAATTAGTGTGTATTCACGTTGAAGTTCTGACAGTTGTATAACAATTGATGTAACGAAGTATACGTAGTAACCATGTTTATGTACTGCCGTGAAAATAATCATTGTTTCTATTCGTTTGCTCTTGCGATCAACAAGTATGCACATCAATCAGTGAACATCGTAAACATCTTGTTGGAAACACACGTAATTATGTCTTACGGCTACGGAAAGTCGCAGCCAGCATTGACTAGAAAAGTGGCAAACTAGTATTTACCGTATCGTATATTAACACTTACGATCAGAGTCGCCAGAGATTAAGACTTGTGTCCTCACTCTACCTTCCCCTTCCACAACGCTATTATCCCTATTAATCTTGGTCTCTGATAATAGTCGTAATAATAGCAATAATAATTTAACCAACACAAAATGTATGTACGCGGCTAGGTTCCGCGATGCGCGAACCAAACGTAACGGACCTAGTTAAACGGAGCCGGTTCTCTCTCTCTCTCCTTTCCTCCCTACCCCTTCGCACCCTCTTGTTCTTTATTTTCTCGCGCAGCGGTAACTCGTAGTAGTTTGACAGTTAATTAACGTATATTACCTATAGTGTAATTGAGTTCTTTTGCAAGAAAAAGATTCACGCGATATGTACATCCCGGAGAAGTTTTCCTAGCTCTTTTCGAAGATTATTCGTTCGCGCGATCGATTCCAGTATCGACGAACGTCGAACGAGAACAAAACTAATCATTTTGGTTTTCGGAACTTGTTCATAAACCTTGAAATGCTATTTGTGGCATGTGTTCTTGACAGTGTCCGTACTTAATCTTCAATTAGACAGGGTTTAGATTAAAAACTGTTTAATCTGTACAACCTATCTTCCATTTATGAAGAAAAACTGTTATTTATATTAGAATATATACAGTGAGTGTACAAAGTATTCGTACGCCATTTAAAATAGAATAACTTTTTTATAATTGTACCAAACGCGCGACCTGATTTTCTATAATCAGTTGGAAGCATTGGTTTACGAAATGATATGCAACAAAGATTTTCCAGAAATTATAATTTACAAGGTTACATGCAGGAATAAAAAAGGGATTTTTGAAAACTTTTTTACTTGGGCCCTCAATGGGAAATTTAAAATATATGTTTTGTAGATCTATGTTAGTTGTACACGTGCTGAAAATTTCATCGAAGTCGGTTGACGCAGGAAAAAACGACACGCATTCTGTGCATTTTAAGCAGAAACTGGTCAAAAGTAGTGTAAAACTACGATGTTAATCGATTTCGATAAAATTTTAAGCATATGTGCAAGCACTATAGATCTACAAAATATATATTTAAAATTTTCATTAAGGGCCCAAATAAAAAAGTTGAAAAAAATCCCTTTTTTATTTCTGCATGTAACCTTGTAAATTACAATTGGAAAATCTTTTTTGTATATCATTTCGTAAACCAATGCTTCTAATTGATTATAAAAATTCAGGTCGTTTGGTACAATTATAAGAAAGTTATTAGTTTTTAAAGGGCGTACGAATATGTACTTTGTACACCAACTGTACGTATCTATAAAATAATTAAATACATGTATTTATTAAATTTTTCGGGGGAAAAGTGGGGCCCCAACATTTTTCCAAATGTGGAAATTGTATTGTTTTTTTGTTGACCCTCTGGACGTAATAATAGTGTTATTTCTTGATTGAAACTCTTCGTAAAACTTGGAGTCTGCAGTCGGTTCTTTTAATATGCAACGACATATTTTTGTTAATTTTAAAAATGAATTTGGTCCAGCTAATTGTGGATCCGTGCATCGGCCAGTGGTTGAGAGTCACTGTTTTCCCAAGAGTTTCATTAATCTGACCGCGCCTGGAGCCGTGTCCTGTATCTTGGCAACGTGTGCACCGTATCGCGCGTTTCGTTGCACCGTGTGTACGTGCATTTAGATAGGCGCACGGGTATACCTATCTACAAGCGCGTTCCTCCGATGCGCAAAACGTAGGGCTCGCCTTCCCTCCGCGCGTATCGTGTGCGAGATCGTACGGGCGTCTTTGATTTCCTCGCGTTTCTTTTTGTTGCGGCCTCTGCATCTTCGCTGCGTCTTTTTTCTCTCGCTAACTCCGATCCTTTGATCCAGTATTCACGGTTCCATACAGTTTACTTTCGATACGAGACTATGATGTTTCTTTCGCGAAGAGCAAATCTCTATTGCTGCTTCCTCTTTTAAAGTTGATCGTTCGACACTGCTTACAAGGGAAGGACCCCAAGTATTCGACTTCGATAATGATAATTTTTTGTGAGGTGATGGTATATGGATCCCTAATTATGTCTGCAAAATATTAGGCGTAGTTACTCAATAGTTTTAAAGATATAAACAATTGAACTTTCGAAAACTTGAGCTGCAAATCATGGTGTATCAACAAGGTATGAAACTTTAATTGATTATGTCTTTAAAACTATTGAGTAACTACACCTAATATTTTGCATACATAATTAGGGATCCATATACCATCATCTCACAAAAGATTATCAAAATCGAAGTCGGACACTTGGGGTCCTTCCCTTGTTAGTTCGATATTCCATTCTTTTCCAACGAAATATGTCGCTGCTTGGCCGGCCGCTTTAATCTATGAACTCTCGACACACTCAAAAACAATGTCAAACCGAATAGGTACCCTCACAGAGTCGCCAGATCAGAGGAGTTGACTCGAATTCAGGGGAATACAGTTACCCTCTCTCAAATAAACTTCTAATCAAAATAAACAGTTCTTGGTTTCTCTTATTTCTTCTTTTTGTATTTACAATGAATACGTGCGCGTTTTTTGTCTGCTATAGCAACCTTTTCAGGTATTCCGCCGGTGGTCGGGCCCGTCCATATCGAAAGAAAACTGTATTCGCTATGTCATACGAGCTTCGCCAGGACTTCTCGTTCCACGAAACGCGACTCCCGAGTTTTACAAACAGAAGCGGTTATCTAATGCATATTTTTCTAATCGATACGTTCTTGAAATCCCATGAGCAATAACCGGAAAGCAAGCCCGATCGAGCCGCGAGATAAAAAGCGAAATCTAGGTTCGATCAGCAATCCGGATGGATCTCGAATCGGTTCGAAGGGGTTCTTTAACGAACGATGAGAGGAGGAACAAAGTGGGAGTAAGGAGGAACGGGATGAGGAAGGTCGGTACACGGGCTCCCTCGACGCTCGGACTCTTTCGAGTCACGGACTTAACCGAGTTAAGACGCTCTTAAGGCTAGCAGAGGGTGTTAACCTTTTGCTCTGCCGTTGGCTCACCTGCGATAACCACTCGCCAATCAACGATACTCCATCATTTTTTGTAATGTTTCGATTCCCTACGCTTGTCAAGCGCCGTTCTCTGCTGCACAGCTACCATTTGATTCCTAGCTTGGTTTCTCTTTGATTACGATTCATATCAGTTCGGTGGACACGAGGCGGCGTTATTATCAATAGTAGATTAATCGAGCACTGAAAAGCGACTTGTTTCTTGTAAAACTAGACTGCAGATTTGGCAATCCTTCAAGCTTAACAAAATGGACTAAATCTAACATTTATTTTTCACATATGAAGACACTGTAACTTTATTACATAAACTTACGAGTAACATCATCTAACTCCATGCCCAGCCAAACCTGGGTAGCTCGCAACCAGTGGTAAAAGTGACTAGAATATAGAAAATAAAACATTAAAACAGTATCAATGGTTTTACAAGGGGAGGCCACACGTGTTGGGTCTCCGATTTTAATGAAACTTTTTGTGGTGTTTCTAGAGACAAAATAAGCAGACACTCGTCCAAGCTTTTTCGTCAATGGCCATTTTTTACCAAGTTATTTAACAATATAATGTTTGGATCTACGAAACACACTTCTTCAAATTTTCGTTACAGGCCGAAATACAATAAATTGTAAACAACAACTTCCAATATATTTTTCGTAATTCAGACTGAACGGAATTTTTCCAAAATTTTCATTACATTCATTTATCTAGAAAAAAATTGTGCTGATTTAAAGTGTGCGCCATCATTTATCAGTAGACTGCGGATCTTTATGCAAAATAAAAAATGTTTGCATCGATTGCAAGACACAGGAGCCAAATGACAATTTCATTCTATTTTTGATTATCTTTTTACTGTGAAACTAATACACTGGTGGCCATAAATCTTTTTAATACCTCCACTGTTTTAAATTGTACGTACCCATTTTTGTCATAAATGCATAAAATCCGCAGTCTATTTATATCAGATACACTGTATTCATTCTCATTACAATGTCCGCACAGAATACGTGTTTTGTTTATTTCCTGGGTACAGTTTTTATACACATCACTGATCGTTGTTACTGCATGTATAATTGCTGTTCCTATAGTCGCGCTGCTGAAACGCATACTGTTTTATGTTTCCACCGAGCGAATAAATGTTATCGCTTTGTATGAAGTCAAAGTGGCGTGTAACGTTTGGACCCTGTATAACTGTTCGGCGAAGTTACGATTAGACAAAACATACTTCAGTACATTTGAATATACAGTGCGAAGTAAAAATGAACACCTGCTGCTTCACGAGTTCATAAATCAGATAAAAGATATTAATGAAACCTCATATGTATACTCTATATGTAGATCTCGTATGTATACTCTAAAGATCTCATATGTATACTCTAGATAATACAAATTTTACGTCTCGTAGGGTAAAATGCCCAAATATGATTGTTGTTGATTATTTTAGAATGCTCTTTTTCGACCAAAAAATTACCAGTTGTAGATGCATTTCCTCCCTATAAGATTCTGGGGTCAAGTTTGTTCAAGAATTAATACAGCTTGGGAAAAATATTTTTTTTTGTGGTGTGTCATTTGCAGGTTCCAGCGAAAGGGGTTCTTAATATGGTACACCTCGAGTCCCTAATGAATCACTTTTTGTTGATGTCATTTTTTGATTATTTTAGAATGTTCTTTTTCGATCAAAAAATTACCAGTTGTAGATGCATTTCCTCCCTATAAGATTCTGGGGTCAAGTTTGTTCAAGAATTAATACAGCTTGGGAAAAATATTTTTTTTTGTGGTGTGTCATTTGCAGGTTCCAGCGAAAAGGGTTCTTAATATGCTACACCTTGAGTCCCTAATATGACACCTAGTGCCATATTCGGCAGCCACACCAAGGATGTCAATAGCTATACCCATATTAGGGAATTCTTGGTAGTGCCATATTGGGAACTCCACATGGACTGATAATATACTAGCTACCGACAAAGAGAAAATGAATTTCAGCCAAAACCAACAGTTGGCAAACGTTAATATAAATAAAACTGAAACTACAGATATGTTCGAACATTTCCAAATCATTTACCTTCTTCGAAAAAGATACAATCGAAAATTTTAGCGGAGTATCGATACTAAACTGTATAGAATGGTACGAACGCAATGCACACTGTTGAGTAAACTTGGGAAACTATCGTTTGAGGATTTTCTCACTAGATTGCGACGTCTCCATTACAAGATATAAGGTACATAATGCCATACTAGGCGACTTTACCATATTTGGGCACTTTACCCTACTCAAACTTTGATTATAAATATTATTCACTTGAAAATGGCTAATATATAAGGTTGCTACTTTCTAAAACAATTCGGTAATGATAAAAGGAGTGATAGAAGGAGTTATTCTTCAAAACAGCATAACTTAAGGGGATATACTCATCTTTCCAGGATTGCAAGGGTGCGGGAGACTTATCCTACCATCTCCATACAAGATATAAAGTAATGCCATACTAGGGAACTATACCATATTTGGGCACTTCACCCTACAACATTCATTGAATTGACTTTCCGCGCGTTTTTCAAATACCGCACTGCGCGACCTAGTAGTAGGTATATCAGGCGCGCATGCACGTTCTCCGGGCATGTAGTGATGATGGTTTTCCCGCATACATGTAAAATATACATATACATATCCGAAACGGTGCGGTGTATCATGAGCGCGCGAGCTCTCGAGCGCAAGGGCGACCCCACGTGCACGCGGAGAAGGTAAGACGCGGCGAGGTCTGGCAACTGGACTCCCCTCGGGGCCCGTATAAATCACAAACTCTGATACAAGCTCGGCCCGGAGCGGGGCGCAATAGAAATTTAGATGCACTCGGTGTTCCCGAAATAGTTTCCTCTCGAAGAAGTTCACGGTAATCGTTGAGCGCGGGTATATTCGCGCGAGAAGTTCCGGCATCGTTGCTTATCTCGGCAATCTCCCCCGGATGATCGTACGCAACCCTGCGGCATCGTGTCGTTCCAGA
The DNA here is from genome assembly GCF_051020765.1 of Lasioglossum baleicum. Lineage (NCBI taxonomy): Eukaryota > Metazoa > Arthropoda > Insecta > Hymenoptera > Halictidae > Lasioglossum > Lasioglossum baleicum. Next base: position 9,221,597 of record NC_134934.1, read on the forward strand.
AGCCGCACGGCGCGTCGCGACGTCCGCTGCACCGGCGGAGACGCGTTCACCGGTATTTTTTCTCATTTCATCATTTCGCGACGACTTTCGATTTCGATCTCAACGGCGAGCGTGCGCGCGCGCGTTCGCGCGAAAGTGGTCGCGCGAGCGAAATCGGAAGAGTGGAGGGAGCGGCTGTGGTTGGCTCCGGGGGGACAGCGAAAGGGGCGAGAGAGAGAGAGAGAGAGAGAGAGAAGGCAGAAGTGAAGAAGAGAAGTGAAGAAAAAGGGAAAAGAGGAAAGGGGACCCGGAAGGGCGACTCATCTTCCGCGAATCGACCGGGCCACTGACTGCTCGCTCGTTGCATAACGATTCCGTCTTCTCGGAGCGCCGCGCCACACCGCGCCGGAGAATCACCGTCTGAGAACCACTGGTCCATGTACCGGTTGTTCCACTCGTGGAATGCGGACTAGCACGTCGCGTACGTGTACGTGCACGAGAACGGACACGAATGTACGTGCACGTGCACGTGTGTACGCCGCGCGCGTCCTATTCTCGTGCTCCTTCCACCTATACGAGCGCATCCTGCAAGCTGCACGCGTGTGCGAGTCGCGGCACCCGTTCTCGCCGACACGCGCGCGCGCGCGCGCGGATCCTCTTCCCTGGAGTAGAGTCGCCGCGAATTCGCGATTACGCCCGCGTTATCGTTCGCGATGTCGAGGCGGAAAATTCTCCGTCGCGCGAGCCGATAAACGATCGCCATACTTCTTCGAGAGTGACGATCGTTTCGATATTTACGAGTACCCGCTCGCGCCGCTACCGCGCGTATCACGCTTGACTAAAACGGCTCGCGTGATTACGCTCATAAACAATCGGAGGAAGTTGTAGCGCATAAATATGCAGAGAGTCTCGTCGCTCGGCTGCAAGCTCGCCGAGCCACTGTATGCAAATTCGGCTCGCCGATTGTGTAGTTGTTTTGCATGCGAGTACCTGCGGTATATTTGTTTTTCTTTTCCTTCTCCGTTTCCCTCGGAACGGAACGAAACGGGACGGGACGCGGAACGTCGGTATCGAATATTTAATAGAGGATCGGTGGAGGGAAGGTTCAAACGAGAGAGAGAGAAGCTACCTATCGCCAGGTGCCGATTGTAGGCCGTGTGGGCGGAGCGTAGAGCGACAAATCGCGTTTGTTATTGCTGCGCTTCGTATTTAGCAGGTTGCAATGGATAAACGGGACGACTCGAATCGGCCTTATCGTTTCCGAAATGCTATGCGTGCAGCTGGCCGATCGCTTCTGCAGCTGCGCGTCGCGATCGTTTCGTGCATTCGACGAATTTTAACGAAACGCCGCTCGGAACAGGTCGAAAAAAATAGTCGGCTCCGAAATCGTTCCGACGACAATGCGCGCCGGGTGCGATCGTGATCTTCGTACGTTTTCGTAACGTGTTCGGACGTTTTCTTTTTGTTTGTAGAAAGCTGCCGGCTCGGTGGAGCAAGGTGGTCCCGACCCGACAGGAGGAATCGTTTGAAAATGGCGGCGGGAACGTGTCGATCGGCCTGAAGAGACAATCGTAAAGACGCAAGGTAAGTTGCTGTTCTCCCTCGATTTTATTCGGAAGAGTCGGGGCGGGGAACGTGTTCGCAGCAAGAATAGTGGCGTACGCTTAAAAGTATTCTCGCAATAACGATTCTAAGGAAATTATCAAATTTCCGTCGACAACAAATATTTTTCGAAGTAAATTCGATTAGGCTGTATAGAATGAGGGTTACCCTGGGTTGGTCCACAACTCATTTCACCGACACTGTTTTCATTGACGATTTGACCGTGTTTGTGTCGGCCAAACCGTGTCGATGAAGACATTTGTCGACGATTTGACCGTGTAGATGAAAACATATTGTCGACGAAGGTTACTGTCGGTCCAATCGTCAATGAAAACAGTGTCGGTGAAATGAGTTGTCTACCAAGCCAGGGTAACCCATTGAATGATACTGCGGATTGCCACTACAAATGTGAACTGGCTCGAAAAGAAAAAGGAGTCGGAGATATGACGCTTTCCTAGCATGCAGAGGTCAACTAAACGTATCCGTCACTGTTTCTACATCGAAATCGTTATTTTTTCAGTTGCGTCACTGTTCTTGCCAGGGTGTGGTAGCTATGGATGGGATCAAGTTCAATATGTACTCACGAATCCGAGTCAAGTTCAATAACCAAGTTTCATTTCGTGGGTTTCGATTACTACTTAAAAGCAATGAAAGTTTCAATGATTAAAACCATTTTGCTAGAAGAAAAATACGTTTTGTATCTCCTGTATGCTGGCGTTGTCTTTCAACCCCTTCTTCTTGAACCCCTTAAAGATTTTAAACAAAGTCTTGCTAAAGGAAATCAAATCTAATTCGTTTGGGATCAATATTTAAGCATTAAAATAGATGTAGCCAAACGAAAAAATATGAATTTTCTGTCTCTTCTACGATATTTTTGGGTGACAAAGATTTTTATGCAAAATTCGGCAGCATGTAGGTAGCATAAAGCTGCGCATGTAGCTATTGTCATAAACCTGTGACAGCTAGGGATGGGCTCAAGTACCTCGCAAACAGGTTCGAACTTTGATTGATTGAATTCGAAGATACAATCATCGGTAGAAGCATGTAAAATTATGAGACCCCGTTTTCTCTCTCATCTCCACAGCGTGTTTACAAAAAGAAGTAAACAGACACCGCGCCGGAACAGCCTTCGTTGCCATAGAGCGTGCAAAAATACGGAAATTCGTAACGATATTCATAAAAATTTCGAAAGCTTCGAAACTGTTCGACCAAGATTCGAGTATACTTGCAAGTATTATTTACGTTTACCACAGTATGCACTTGTAAAGGGTTCGAAACTGTCTGGCAAAGGTTCGAGTACACTTGGGAGTACTATTTTTCTTTTTCGAAGTACTTATAGAGAGTTCGAATTCCATTAATCAAGGTTCGAAGCTGGTTGCGAGGTACTTGATCTCATCCCTAGTGGTAGCCCTTCGAGATACGGGCTCGATCCGCGAATGGAGGAATAAACGCGCGTTAAATAGAGACACGGTAACGGTGCTCGCCACCGTACTTGACGAAGCACCGTTCTCCGAACTTTGTGGCTCGTAACTTTCGAACTGGCGGCGATCATCGGTAACCCCTTCGCGATCAACGCCGGCTCGGTTTATCGGACTGCGGTAACTTACGCGTCACCCGTTATCTGACCGCGCTTATTATGCGCGTTATCGTCTCCCTCTCTTCCTCCCGTTCGTTTCGACGAGAGAGGAAAAGTCATAAATTTAATAGCCCTCGCTTCGGCCCCGATTCTCAGCCGTGTACCCTCTTCGGCCCCGGTCCCGCGCGCGCGCGCGCGGTCCCCGCCTTTGCTCTATTTATCCATGAAAATTTTAATCTGGATCTCAAACGGAGATTTCATTGGCTTGCCGTAGTCTTCTGTTACTACTTCTGTGGCTACAGTGGTATGTGTATGAAAGCATAAGACACTTCATACAGGGTGTCTCGAAATTCCTTCGACATCCGGAAATTGGAGGTTACTGAGATCATATGAAGCAACATTATTATTAACCCTCATCCGTCCCTCGTATCAGTTTGACACAGTTTTCCTGAAATAAGTTATACTGTTCTGTTGCACTTCGTGACTTTTACTTTTTTAATGGGAAACAGATAATTGAAAAACCTAAGATGTGCATGTTAACTCATAAATTTGTATAAAAGAACATCGAAAAATAACTGTTTACCTTGTGATTTCACCGATCTGTTACCACTGTGTCAATTTGACACCGAGGGATAGGTTCAGTTCGTGAAATGAGGGACGGATGAGGGTTAACACAGTTTTGAATCGATATGACGCAGTGACTTTTTCGATTTTTGACTGTGCCAACACGCGTCTTGGTCGCGCTTCGATTGGTCCGTGTTTTTACCACGCTTATATTAGCTTGTCGAGTTGTCGCTGTTGTTGTTGAATGCGTCAAATCTTGTAATCGAATTTTAAACCACTTCCCGAGGAGCTAGAGACTTGAAACTTCAAACATAGCTCAGAACTAGATGACAATGCAATATTAAAAAACAAATTTTTAAAAAACAGTGCGTTCAGGAGACGAAAAATTTTAATATTAACCGTCACACCTCGTCGCGCGACGCTCGGTAGTACGTGATCGCGTTCAGCGATCCCCACTCCGCACGCCAGCGCTCCCTACTCCACAGCGCGTTCCGACTCCGCCTCATCCCCATTCTACTGACCCATTTCGCATCGAAAGAGTTCAGTGTGGTTGTGGTGTTCCGTTCATTCGGTTCCATTTCGGACAATTTCGGACTCCGTCAAGAAACGCCGTCTCTCGGAGTCATCCCCTCATTCTATCTCGCGTATTTCCATATCGCGCGTTTCTATATCTTACTATTTTATTCCAGTATTACTCTCCGAAAACTGGCCGGTTTAAAATCTACGAAAAAGGGGCGCCCTCTATCCGCAAATCTTACGATTAGTTACAGAGTTGTCTTTTATTCTTGTACGCAAAAAGAAATTCGCGTGAGAGAGTTGCTATTACAATATTACCAAATCAAGGAGTAGTGTCTACATATACAGGGTGCTGCCGAATAACATGCTAGCGGGCACGAGGTGGTTCCTTATGAAAAAATAAGAACAGAATATGGAATAAAATTTTGTTCTTATTTTTGCATAAGGAACCACCTCGTGCCCGCTAGTACATTGTTATTCGGCCGCACCCTGTATATAAAGTGTAAAGAAATGTTTGGTCTTGACTGCTATTGGCGTATTCCACAAATTGTCCAATTTCACAACCGTTTTTCTTTTGGTTAAATAAAGGTTGTTTCAAGTCGAGTAAATTTTCAGGCACATAAAAAATAATTCGACCTTGAAATTCTAGGTGAAGGACAATTATTTTATTTTATAAAACATATAAGTTCCTTTAGTTTGGCTTTTGTTACGTCACGAAGATTACGTTTTGAACAATTCTTCGTTTCAAGATCTAGTTTCATAAAATAATCTTTTCTTCCTCACAATAAATATCGTGTTAAATCCTCTAATATACAAGTTTCGTTATCTTGTTTTATTTTTTTTTTGTTGTTGTTCCCTATTTCCGAAGTTTTCACATACGTATATCGAGACATGACCGTATCTCCACTTGAAATCCAAGCGAGGAGGAAGATATCTGTCGTTTGAACGATTACGAGCAATTCCGTATTCTCCTCGATTTCCGCGATACTCTTCGCGTCTTTACCCAACGTTTATCTTATCTGCTGGAACGGTTCGACCATTAATCCGTCGTAGATGGTTACTGGCCTGAGAGAAAAAGCGGAGCACAGTATCCGTTTGCGTGGCGAGCAATTATTCACGCGCATCGCGTTTTCGTTAGATAAAGAACCGGCAAGATCGTTACGCCGGAACGTCCGTTGCTCGCTTTCCACCGAGAGATAACCTTTTCGATAAATTCTCGCCGTCTCGGATTATACGTCCAACCCGTGGAGCATTTAAGGAGGGGACGTTCAGCGGAAAATCAACCACATATTAGTTATTTTTCAGACCGAATGTTGTGTGAAATTACGTGATCGTGTATCATTTTTCACGGTGGAATAAACAGTGCTAAAGTCCATTTCATATTTCAGCTTTTCTCGATGTTAAAAATATGAGTAATAAATTTAGAAGTTTATTTCAGCTTCGTAAAATTTGCTACTCATCGTAATAAACCACGTAATTTAAAAATTTTATCTCAAAAATAACTTTGTGATAAAATAGTCATAAAATAAATAGTCAGTGATTTTCTGCTGAATGTTTCTCCTTATCTCTTTTAGTAACGACCGGACTCATATCGGTTCGAATATCGACGATACATCGTTGTCCGGCACTAAAAAAGTTGAACCCGTTGCTGGAGACGCAGCGCGGCGTCGTAAACGATAAGACATGCGCATTCGCGGTCGTCCAGAATAGACCGAATTCAAATAACCGAGTGGAAAAACTTGTTGCGCACGAGCTCTGGATTCTGGAGAAAGATTGTCCCGAGGGGGACTGTCCTGGCTCCGTCAAAATCAAGAATCCAGGGTGACGAAACTCCACACAGAGAAACAAAGATAGAGAGTTCTCTAATTTTTCCTGGACGGATTCAAATGACCGGTGTCACATTTATTACTTTATAATTAGACTGCGGATTCTACGTGATGAGTAAGGTGGAGTGGGGTAAGCCCGCCCTAGTTTTTGCGAAGTTGGACTTTAAACTGATGTATTTTCAGTCTGGTATGTAAAAACTGAACGTTCTTGGTATCAAACTCTTGCCACAGTTATTACTAGACTGCGATTTTGATGTATTTATGACAAAAATGGGTACGTACAATTTAAAACAGTGGAGGTATTAAAAAGATTTAAGGCCACCGGTGTACTAGTTTCACCTTAATAAGATAAGTAAAAGAAGAATGAAATTGTTCTTTGGCTCCTGTGTCTTGCAATCAATGCAAACATTTTTTATTTTGCATAAAGATCCGCAGTCAATTTATAATCATTGAAGTTGCAAGGATAATTCTATTAGATCTTTCTTATCTCTCGGTGATTCCTGGCACAGACTTTTAAGTCTGTGTTCCTGGCCCGGGACAGAAGACGGTACGTATTTCCGTGGATCGGTCACTTGTCGGCACATCGTGTTCTCGGAACGATTCCGTTTCTCAATCTCTCCCTGTGCTTCCTACTTATTCCGAGTAAACAATCATGCGCTGGTAATAACAGCTTATCTTTTCTCCCGTGACAGCCGCGTTCCGTTCCATTCTGTTGCGATGAGATGCGATCCGATGCGACGACGTACACGACGTGAAAATTTCCATTGGCATGTCGCGTGGTCAAACTCCGTGCTCGTTATTTCGATCGACGCACAGTAGGACCGAATCCCCAAAAGCCGGTCAAAATCTCCAAACGTACGTCGATTTGGGTCCCATGGAAATCATTGACACAGATTTCTCCGACACGGTTTTCACCGACATTTCATTAATTTTTTATTTATGTATTAATTCATTAATTCAAGAACACTCGGTTTCATATTTCGTTTTACCACTTATTTTCATTGAATCCACATTAATTAATTAATTAATTAATCAAAAATTAATTAAATGTCGGTGAAAACCGTGTCGGAGAAATCTGTGTCGATGATTTCCATGGGACCCCGTCGATTTAGCCGAAAATTGGTATTCTAAGGTTGTTCAGATCGCTGATTTTACAGATCTGAACTAAACATTTTAGAAAATTGTTAGGTCTGTTAACAAAATTGTACATATTTGAAGCATTTTGTCTAGGTATTAACCCCTTACCGTATTTCGACGAAGGTTTTTAACCAAGTCTAACAGATTTGAATGTTTTGCCTTCCTTTTTAGATGAAATGATATTTGTTTCGCTTGTAATCGATATTTAAGCATTCAATTAAATGTAGCCGTACAAAAGATATAAATTTTCTCTCCTCTTCTACGACATTTTTCGGGATGAAGACGTTCTAATCACTATTAACTGAAAAGGAAATGGTACGTCAAAGGGTTAATGTGAAAGCAAAATGTGTAAAAATCGTTAGCTGCTAATATAAATTGCACACCTTATAATTTGTACCTAATCCTGGTTCTCTAGAGGGTGTCCCGAAAGAAATACGAAAATTTCTTTTCGCCCAGAGTAACGAAGGTCTCGCTAGCACTCGCGTAACTGTGCGCCTCGGCAAGATACGCGCCGCTCTTATGGGGGTGCGGGATTCGCCTTCTCATTTCTCGATAATACAAACACGGGGGTTTTTAACCTCTTAGCGCACTCTCCCGAGTTAGATCTTTTTCCACACGCCTGAGTTAACTCGTGAGACCTGCACAGTTTTGGTTTTCTATAAAAATACGGTCGAATATACTCGTTGGTGTAAAAAAGATTGGCGGAAAAACGACCGCTTTTGAATTTTTAATTGGTGCGTTAAGAAGTTAAGTAGTCAAGAATGCTAGATAAAAGATGAAAGTCCTAATTTTTCGTTTACGAGGCGTAATTTGCATTATTCGGCAGCGTAATTTGCATTATTCGGAAGCATACAACTGCGCATGTAGCTATTTTCATAGCTACGCCCTAGATCAGGCATGCCAAACTAATTTATCACCAAGGGCCTCATTAAGTATTATAAATTAATTCAAGGGCCGCAATTTTTTTATTAACATTGCAGTTATACATATACAAAATAACATAATACAAACACAACAATATTACAAAAATACATATAATGTATAAAAAGTTGTGTCTTTTCAAGTTTACTTTATTTGAATAAAACTATTTCATGTTTTTGTTTCAAGGTAACTTGGCTACGGTTTTCAGTAACTACATTTTCAAACATTTCGATTGAATTTGTTGAGCTGTAATTATTTTTGAAATTGATTGCATACGCTGGTCTGTTAATCTTGTGTTTGACATGCCTGCCCTAGATCGATCTTTTATGTAGCGTTTTTGACTTTGTGTTATTGGGAAATGAGAAGGCGATCCCCGCACGGTTGCAATCCTGGAAACAGAGTCTTATGATTGTGGTCGTGGTCATGGTCGTGGTCTTGTTATTGGTCTTGGCCCTGGTCGTGGCCGTGGTGCCTAGCTGACAATGAGATTTACGCGTACAGGTATATCAGGGACACCATAAGGATCGTTATCTCCAGTCGATGAGGCTTTTAAACGATTATCCGATCACTATCCACGATGACGTCCAGCTAATTCCGTTAATTAATCGCTGGTCCTTTCGCTCGAATCTCGATGCATAGAATAGCAAATCGCAATTAGTAGCGTAGAGGAAGTCCAGCATATTTCGAATACTGCTGGCAATTTGGAATAACGAAGTATCTATCTATCTACAGGGTGTCCCAAAATTCCTTCAACAGCCGGAAATGAGAGGTTCCTGAGATCATTTGAAGCAACATTTTCCTTTGCAAAAATGTTATTCGCGGCTTTGTTTAGGAGTTATTAACGAAAAACACGGACCAATAAGGCACAGTCAGCCCGACGCACCAACTGTCTATTGGCCGACTGTGCCAACTCGCGTGTAATTGTAAGTCGCGCTCTAATTGGTCCGTGTTTTTCGTTAATAACTCCTAAACAAAGCCGCGGATAACATATTTTTTCAAAGGAAAATGTTCCTTCAAATGATCTCGGGAACCTCCCATTTCCGGCTGTTGAAGGAATTTTGGGACACCCTGTATATAACGAAGTATATTTTTGTAATTAGGGGTGTGCTAGTACCCGTAATTTTATTTGTTTTTCAATATTTAACTATGTTCCACCAATCCGACCATCTTGAAACTTTTTTATACGTTAGATAAGCAACAGAACATTGTTCTTGAATTTTTTGGAAGTGGTCACTCGAAGGGTTGCTTGCAATTCCCACCCCTAAAAAATTAAATGATTTTTTTCTACCCTTAATAATTTGATCACAATGGTGAAAAAAATGTATGATATGAAGGAGGTAAGTTCGAGTATTTTCGTATTTTTTTTATCCGAGTATCTTAATTAACAAGCGAGAAAAACAATGATACAGTTAAGGGTATTTACCCACATATCATCCTTATACGAAGGGTTAGCGACTTAAAATTTTAGGGGGTTATCTTTCAACCTAAAACCATTGTTTTCCGCACAATATCCGCACAATTGTGGGTGGGGCCGCTACACCTATCTTAGTCTGCTAGGCCCTTTATCGTGTCGTCTCTCACTAGCATGCAAACCCGACAAGCGTAGACCACTGAATATAGCTACAGAGGGTACAGTATTCGCAAAAGTTTAATGCAAAATATACTCATGAATGGCTTTCATTGCCATGTATTGATGGATTTCGAATTTCTTGTACTTTTGTCTCCCACTGTACCTCCAGAACATCCTTAAAGCCGTGGTTCGTCAAATCTGCAGTCGACGAACAACATCGTCGGTGATTTGAATGGCGTAGTAGGATCGCCGAGTACGATTCTGGGTACAGGGAATCGGGAGATAACGGTTGATTCACGCGTGTCGCAGCTATTTGGAGCAGCGATAACGACGTTTCTTCATGTCGAAATCGGAAGATACCGTCGCGCGTCTAGTGGTGGAAACGTTTTTCGAACGCCGCGCAGCCTCCTCCGATCATGGAAAACACAGCAGACGACCCGATTCCATGAGCCGATCACGAAAAGAAAGCACGCGTGCTCGTCATTTTTTTTCCTATCGGAATTATCGAGGATAACGATCGACGCTCGAGTCGAGCTACATACAATTATTGAGGATGGGAGAGGAGAATACGGGGGGGGGGTATATACGGGTGAACCAGCACAGCGCAGCGGCTGAATCGAAACGGAAGGAGACGAGTAGGTGTGGGAGTGGGAGCAATGAAGGGGGTGAGAGGAGGCGGAGGGAGAGAGTGGGAAGGATGGGCCAGACCAGAAACGAGCAGATCGGCGAGCGCCCTTCGTGACCATAATCGGTGGAGAGGCAGACCGGTGTGGCGCGGCGTGGCGGCTGGCTGGCTACGAGAACCAAGCCACACGGAAATCCACTTGAAAAGTAGCCATTACCTTAATTATCGGTCTCAAACGCTCTAGGAGGCTATGTGTATACGATGCCCGAGAATCGTCCCCGGTTCCATCGGTTCACCTGGTCGATCGACATCCCGACTCCGCTCGGGCAATTTCTTCCCGTGACGCGTTTCTCGCGACGACGCGACGGCCCAGAAAACAACCTCAGTCTCCTTTCGATAGAAAATATGTACAGCAAGGAGCATAACTGATTCCACACACTTTAAATCTGTATACACAATTGTACATATGTCAATTCAATTTTGATGGCCGTACTTTCGGCGTACTGTTTTCTTTCGATATACGAGAGAATTAAAGACGAGATGTTCTTTTTTCGCAACAAGAAAATCTCTGTCCCCTGTTCTTCTTCCACTTGCCTTCCCCTTCTGCTACGGCCCGGTCACGTGACGCGTTTCGTCTCTGTCGGACATGTGTCACAACGTCACGTGACTAACGCGGTACTGACAGAGAGAGGCAGGATAACTTTTCCCCCTTAATTCGAGTCAACTCTCCTGATCGCTTACAAGGGAAGGACCACGATTGTCCCCAATGATGGTATATGGATCCCTGATGATGTCTGCAAAATGGTAGGTGTAGTTACTCAATAGTTTTAAAGATATAAACAATTGAACTTTCGAAAATTTGAGCTGCAAACATGGTGTACCAACGAGGTATGAAACTTTAATTGTTTATATCTTTAAAACCATTGAGTAACTGCACCTAATATTTTGCAGACATCATTAGGGATGCATATACCATCGTCTCGCAAAAGATTATCAAAATTGAAGTCGGAAACTTGGGGTTTTTCCCTTGTTTGTCCCAGAACGATGTCATGTTTGTATCCTTTTCAACAAAAGATAGCGCTGCTCCGTCGACAACTTTATAGTCTGCTGCTGCATCGACTCATTCTCTGTGTTCTCTCTGGGTTAACTTGAGAGTAAAGGGAAGCCGCGTAGCTACCCTCGGTTCGCAATATGTACGTCGAAAGCCGCCACCAGGTATCGACTAATATCGAAAGAAAACTGTATCTATCCTTAGTCGATCCGAGTCAAGTTGAGTCGAGTAGATTCGCGTCGAGTCTTCCTCGTTCCCGCGAGCCTCGATCTTTTCGAGGCTATAATTTCGAAAGAACGGCATGCCGTAGCCGTAGACCCCTTATCCACCGCCTCTTCTCTTTCCCCTTTTTTTTTCTACCTTCTTTCTATACCGATTACTCGTAGAATGCACGGCAGAGCCCGGTATATACCTTCGCGGGGCTGCATGTATAGCGTGTACGTACACGCGCGCGTAATTACACAGCAGAGATGCGGCGATGCAGTTATTTATTTAAGCGTGCAAGAGCTCCGTAGCCATTAACGCGTGCCTTTCCTCGAATCAGCCTGTTCTCCGTGGCCGCGCGGTATTCTAATGGCCGGTGATTCTACCGGGAATCTGAAAGACCGACCCGTTCACCGATCTTTACCGCATCGCAGCACGCCGAACGAAATTCTCTTACCGATGATACTTCTAAACTGTGTACTCTCCCTTCAGCGCGAACGACGTGATTCGTTTCCGCGGAATTCGGCGGACCGATGGACATGGAAAATATTGTTGCGCACTCGCTGTGTTCCGTACCGTCGCGTCGCGTCGTCATATCAGCACTATAAGCTCTCCAACAGGGATGGGCAGAAATTTTATCGAAAAATTTCGAATAAAGTGGGTTTGTTCGTAAAATTATTCGTGGAAAGTCTTTGAATAAATCCTTCGTATAATTTTCTGCACGGCTGACGAAGACGCCACCGGTAGCCGTGGCCAAGGGGTGCAATTAACACAGCCGGGTGTGTAATTTAATTGCAAACTTTGTTTATTTTCACCACGCTTATATTAGTTTGCCGAGTTGTCGTTGTTGTATGCGCCAAATCTTGTAATCGAATTTTAAACCACTTCTCGATGAGCTAGACACTTGAAACTTTAATAAACATAGCTCAGAATTGGATGACAATGCAATATTAAAAAACAAATTTTAAAAAGAACTGTGCGTTCAGGAGAAAAGAAATGTTAATATTAACCGTCAAACCTCGTCGCGCGACGCTCGGTAGTACGTGATCGCGTTCAGTGATCCCCACTCCGCGCGCCAGCGCTCCCTACTCCACTACGCGTTCCCATTCCGACTCATCCCCACTCCACTGACCCATTTCGCATCGAAGGAACTCGGTCAGTGTGATGTTCCATTCATTCAGTTCCATTTCGGACAATTTCGGCAAAACCTACGGGACAACTGTGTCAAAATCAAAGAACTCTTTCGATAGAAATGAGATAGAGAGATGAATTTTTTTTTAAATTTCAGCTGAAACTTTGCAGTACACGGGATAATTATGGAGATTGTGGTACGAACGTTTTTTAACCTTGAAAGAATTCGTTAAACTTGCATAATCTCAAGAAAATTGTGGTTTTTCCAATACCACACGTGAAAATAATTTCTTTTTTAACATTTGTATCCGCTCCGCGAAGGTAAAACTGGTATTTCGTTTTGGATAGATAGACATAGATGTTTCTGTTGCGGTTACATCGAGAATTGATTTGTATAGGTGATAAGCGAGTTATTTTCGAGACCAGAGTCTCGATTCTCGGTCGGGAAGGACTCGATCGCATCAAACGCTCTTCTAGAAATTCCCACGATGCACGGAAAATTAGAGCCGGAGGCCGACTGGTAAGATTATACGGCGCGCTTACGGCCATTGTTGCCAACGAAAATTACACTCTTGAAAATTCATTGTACCAGATTGCCGGTCGCCGCGGTACGTTTTCTTACCCGTGTATCCCATCCTCTCCGTGATTCCCCGTCTCTTCCACTCCCCACCGCTTTTGCAATTCCATCGAACATTTACCGAGTGCCTCAGAAAAAATATTGTCAGCATTTAATTAATTACTTTGATGTTTAAGGGCATATATTAGGTCGGAAAGAAAGTTCTTGCGGTTTTTATTATTTTGACTTTATAATGAAAACCGCAAGAACTTTATTTCTAATCTAATATTATTGTACAGATTTTTTTTGTTATTAATACTAACCGTACCACGACCGGTCAAATGGCCGGTTTCATATTTTTCATTTTCGAATTATTGAAATTATAAAGATGTCTCCATTAGAAATTATTGCATAAAATTTATTCAAGCACATATTTGTATCAAAATTGTGAGAAATCTAAATAACTTCAATCTAGTAATTTTGGAACAATCTTGAGGGGGGCCGCAAAAGAAATTCAAAAGTCGAAAATAAAAAAACCACTCTAATGTACACTGTTTTGCAGAATGTCCTTCGTGAGAGAAAGACTATTTTATTGTTAATTTTTTAATCGATTTCGAAAGAGAAGATACATTATAGACTGCGGATCATTATGCAAAATAAAAAAATCAATTGCAAAATTTGTACCGAACAAACAGACAGACAAGAAAGCGAGCTAATAAGAACGTGGTAAAAATATTTGCATTGATTGCAAGACACAGGAGCCAAATATAAAAATTTCATTCTTCTTTTGATTATCTTGTTAAGGTGAAACTATTAGACTGGTGGCCTTAAATCTTTTTAATATCTCCACAGTTTTAAATTGTACGTACCAATTTTTGTCATAAATGCATAAAATCCGCAGTCTAGGTATATATATATATATATATGTGAAAGTATGTAGAAGAATTTAAGGATTTTCGTAATTTCCAGTCGAAAAATTTTCAATTTTGCGCCGCCTCCGAAAAGATTGTACTGTGTATTTAAGTTATTGTGTATTCACATAAATTCCGGCACTCTGTAATCGTGTTACGAATCGAAAGCGAACGCGCTACATCTACGAGTACAATGACGATGACGGTGACGGCGTCGACGATGATGGTTCGCTATCTGATCGGTAGCAGCGGCTTCGATTGGTCCCCGGTGGATTCGAATCCGTCCCACTAGTGGAGCGTCGATCACACCAGGCGACCAATCGACGCCTCGACCGATAACGGGAGCCATAATTAGCGGGACTCGTTAATGAATCGAACAACCGCGACAACGCTTGAATGAAACTGGTCGTGAATGCTTAGTCGTGGTCGCGCTCGATGACGGATCGATCGACATCCGCGATCGACTCGCGATCGATTTCTCGCGTCAACAGACCTTGAGATACATCATCGTGCGACACGTACGCCACTCTCCGGGTTCGTAGTTTTAACAGATGCGTAACGACATACTAATTTCTTTCTGTTCTTCTAAAAAATCGCGATTACCAGTCGCGAAATGTGGCTAGTTTTGCTCTCGTGCGATCCAGAGGATCGCGATTACGTTTAGACGATAGCCGAGCGACAGTAATGGCTGTTCGAAAGGACCCGTACAAATCCTTCGGGCATAAATCGTGGAAACGACTGAATCGTTGCAGTTTCTGCCGCGTATGCTTCTGTGCGTTGCCGACTGGAGACACATCTGGTTTCTGGGCTTGAAAGATCTATTTTAAAACCCGCGATCGAACGAAACGCGGAACGTCGCGCGAATCTTTTCGCCAGCGGAAAGCAACAAGTTTTTCTTCCTGCTTCAAGAGGGAGAGAGAGAGAGAGAGAGAGTTTGCGATTGTGATTCCCGCAATCGCGACGTTTCACGCTTTATCGACGCGCGAAGGAAAAAAAAGCGGAGAGCAAGATAAACCGCAACGAATCTGACATCTTCTTTCCTCGTTGTCACGTCGACGCACAGTGGGACGTTGCTATGGAATAGGTGGATTTAATTGGAACGTTTTCTTGTCGTCAACTAGGTTGAAACTATGTACTAGTCTTTTCGTAAGCTGTAATAATACAGTCAACAGACCTAGGCTCTTCGGAAATTATCATATATTACTAGACTGCGGATTTTATGCGTTTATGATAAAAATGAGTGGGTGTAATTCGAAATGGTAAAAAGATTAGAAGAGTTTAACAATGTCGATATAGTGTTTTGACCATATCGACATTATTAATGAGCAAAATTAAATTTTACTTGGCTTCTATGGATTGGTTCCTGGATCTTCGCTCCTGAATTGTACAATGATTGGCACCCTAAGCCAAAATCGTAGTAAAAATCTTTTTATCTTTTTCCGAGATGTTTAAAGGACATAAAATGACATATTTTGAAAAATGTTTCACACAAAAGTTACTTGTTCTTTTCGCATAGAATCCGAATCCGTAATAAAAAATACCATGTTCCCAAATTTGGAAATGCTTTCGACGCTACCGTTTCGATCAAGTAAATTTCCACCTTTGATAATGGTTCAAAACAGAACCGAAATGTCAGGAAAGGAGTAAATCTTTTGCAAAATTGCTATACTATATTAATTGATCGAAACGGTAGCGCCGAAAGCATTTTCAAATTTGATAACATTTACGATCGATAATTGGAATTATTATACCATGTTCCGTTTGAAAAATGTAACTTCCGGTCCCAATCACCTATATAAGAAACACTTTGAATTTTTGAAAACAACATATTTTCTAGATTATAAATGAGTGGTACGGGTGGTCTGGGACACCCGGTATAATTCTGATCTATTGCAATTTTCTTAAAAATTTCTTTTCTAATCCTGTAGTAAACTAATTGCTCTAACTTCCCAAAAAAATTCAAACCATATAGTACAATAATTAAAAAAGTTATCGTCTTTTTAAAACGTTTATTCAAATAAAAATCTCGATTAAACTTCGTTTCTTCCAAGTAGATTTTAAACCGACTTTACTCGAAATATTTATTTAAATACAATTTTTGCCCAACTCTGTCCACGCTTTAGGCAGAGCGTCTTCGATCGCTTTCGTTTCCTCGAGGAAAATCACGCTGCTCAACGTTTCTCGTTCGTATTCGCAAAAAGCTTTACTTGTAAAAGCATGGATTAGGCCAGGATAGGTTCCTGAGCCTAACTCAAACCTAATTTAAACCCAATCCGTAATATAACGAGCGTACGATGTTGGTGTCTCACGAAGCGGTGTCCTCCATCAAGAATATCCATGGATTTACAAGCACATTTTCTTTCGAATACCTCGTAAACTAAAGCCGACCGCGAAGAACTTCAAAGGGAAACGTTGCACAGTGGTGCCGAACGCGAATCTAGCTGGACAAAAGTCAAAAATCACATTTTCACACATTGGGACTTCTTTCTAATGAAACAGTTGATAAGGGTCAATGATAATTTACTCGAAGAAGTGTTGTAAAATGCTTCCAAAGCAGGTAGAAAATGAGCTTCTGCGGGTGTCAAACCATTGCACGCGCCAGTCGAGTTTCAAGCGTTCCGAACGAACATTGCCTTCGATTTTTTACGTGCCAATTTAACTTTGTCAGATATTGATAATTCTAAGAAAGGTATGTACTTATATGTATATTTCACAGAAAAACCAAGGATATCAACGTAAATAATTGAGTTCTGTATCATCATTTGTAAAGTATTATATTTTCTGTCTTAGCAAGTTGCTTTACCTTTAGGTAGAAACTTTCACTCTCAAATCGTAGATTAAATATGGTAGAACCACCGTACAAAAAATTATCGCTGGCCTGTATCAACCTTCTTTGTTTTTTTACATTTTAGTGGCGTCTGCTGAAATTTCTTGCGCGGAGCTATTTCATGTTTGGCGCAGTGAGGTGAACGTTGCTAAAAGAAGTGCTTGTGTATATAATTATGTAGCGCACTATTTTCATTTAAAAGACAGTAGTGCTGATGAGAAGGAGTGTATGAAAAAAGTGTGTGATAGATTTCGCGTAAATTTAAAGAACAGGCGGCAGAAAAGTTACTGTAGCGTAACTAAATTTCTAAACAAAAACGAACAGTGTTTGGACGGTAAAGTGCAGTTTCCAAATAAAAGTATACAAACAGTATAAAAAATATCGACATTGAAAAATCTTCTAGTAGAGGACGTCCAATGAAACAATTTGATGAATGTTCTGACAAGAGCAAGAAAAGAAAGATCGATACATTTGTGAAGGATATTAGCAGCGAAGAACTAATATTTGCCGCTGAAACTACATATATAATACTTAAACAAATACAAAATGATGTTATATGTGATTTGAAAACGTTGAGGGGTCATTAAACATTATAAATAATTTTGGCCAGCTAAATCAATGAAAAGGTTCGGTTCGGAAGCTTTTCAGTGCAAATGCCCAATCGTCACCACGATGTTTTGAACATTTCGGACAATTTGGCAAGAAAATGTTTCCAACAAAAGTTAATCGATACACAGTCATCTATAAATCCCAATAAAAAAATTTCACGAAACTTCTTTTTTCTAGTAAAAAAATATGATCATGTTAATTTATTAAATGTCACTAAGTATTTTTTATTACATGCTGTTGTAGCTAATGTCAAGACGAATTCAATGACCTACTTAATTACGGCTTTGAGTCTTAAAATAATGCTGGAATAATTTTGTCCAGCTAGGTTCGCGATCGGCACCACTGTGCGTTGTTCGGAACGGTGAGCTTGACAACATATTTCAAGGTCATTTAAATGTGAGGGGGAGGGGGACCCTTTTCTACAAGTTTGCCGAGAACGTTATTTATCATGCGCATACTTTGTAGAATTATTTTTTCTTTTAAATACCGTGCTTTTGTTCGGCAAAAAAGAACAAAATGAAAAAAATGGTCTCGGCACCACTGTGCGACGTCTCCGCTCTTAATCCTCGCCTGAATTTTTTTGCGTCGCGTTTCGCGGATCTCGGCGAGTATCGATTGCGCGGTTACGAGCCGAGCTGGCGTAATATCGGTATTATCGCGGCCAGTCGTGTCGGTTTATCTCCCATTTTTAAGTTCGGACGGTACACGATAAACTGTTTTGTTGTTGCAGTTCGAACGGATCGAATGATATCGAACCGCGCGAGAATTCGGCCGAGTCGATTCTGTATCTCTGTTTTTGCCGGTTGCGTAGGATGGTGTTGGTGGTGAACGGGGTCCTTCAGGAGGACATTCCGACGGATAGCAGGTCCTTGTACGGAGCACACCCGGTCTATCGCGAAACCGCGGCGCAGCTTCACTCGATGCCTGCGAAATTGGTCGGACCGATGGGGCTTCTCTACGTTCAACAACGAGAGATGGCCGCGACTTTGCCCCACGACAGTAAGTACATTCTACATAGCACAGACATGTCAAACACGCGGAACGCAAGTAACAAGTAGTTTGCCGCCCGACCAAAAGCTTTGAAACTGATGATGACAATTTTGTAGGTTTGATACTCCGAATTCTCACCCTTTTGCAAGTCAATTTCACCATTCTGTAAATCAATTTCACCATTCTGTGAAACTTTTATCCTTTTGCAAGTGAATTTCACCATTCTGTGAACCTTTTATCCTTTTGCAAGTGAACTTTACCATTCTGTAAATCAACTTCACCCTTTTCCAAATCAATTTCACCCATCAAGAATATTTAAAATTAATTACTTATTTCGATTAAATTACATATTTATTGAGACACACGTGAACGGTGTCATTACTCTGCTAGGAAAGACTCAATACTCGATACGTTCCAATAAATATGTACTTTAATTTCTAAAATTGATTAATCAGAAAATGGCTGCAATGAATATTTGGTCGTCTTGTGTTCGAAGTTCGATCATTCGCCGGCGTTTACGTTACGCTGCCATCTCCAACTTCAATCTTCTTCTTTCTTTCAGAAAACGTGAGCATCATCGGCTCCGACGACATGACTACCTGCATAATCGTCGTGGTGAAACATTCCGGTAAGCATCGAGATGGGTGGTTAATAAAAAAGTTTTAAAAAATGTCTTTTTTTACCACGTTTTTATTATTCATTTTTGCACGTAACCTTGTAAATTATAATTTCTGGAAAATCTTTTCTGCATATCATTTCATAAATCAATGCTTCTAATTGATTGTAAAAAAAAATCAGGTCCTTTGGTACAATTATAAAAAAGTTATTCCGTGTTAAAGGGCGTACGAACACTATCGTGGGCCACTGTATATGTATACAGGAAAAACAGAAAAATATTTACCACCAGGAATACTAAAAGATTGTTATATGTGAGCGCAGGTTCGGGCGCTGCAGCGTTGGCGCACCTGGACGGAGCTGGAACCGATGAAGCCGCAGCGGCGATGATCCAAAGGGTGACCGAACTGGCCCTTGGTTTTCCGGAGGGTCGTCTAGAACTGCAACTGGTCGGCGGCTATTCCGATCCGAGGAACTATTCCGAGGAATTGTTCTGCAATATTCTTTGTAAGTTGCAGAAAGAGATGTTATGATCAGAATTACGCTTGTTTAACGAGCAATTAAAGTTTTCGACTTGACATTTGGTGCCCAAAGGTGTGGTTCGGAACCCACCTTAATAAACTGTAGCCCATTATAAACTAATGACCATAGCAGTTGATGCGACGTAAAAACAAATAAAAAAGAAACCCAGGCCTTGGTATGCTAAAAATTGAAGCAGAGCACGTTGGTGAAAAACATCGAAATTGAAAACGGTTGTTCTTTTCGTTTCCAGCGGCGTTTCACAAGCAACCGGTGGAAATCGATCTGACTCTGTGCTGCGTAGGCGAGCTGAATACCACTGTGAGAGGCGGGATTCACTGGCCGGTGATCTACGGTATCGGGTTGAACGTAAAAACCGGCGAAATATTCCCTGCCACCTTCCCCGACAAAGGTCCGGATCAAGCGTTGCGAGCTGCCAGGCAGTTGACCGGAGGCCAACAGGTGTGTGCTCGAATAGTGATCTGCTCTCAGTCCGACAGAATTGCAATGGGGAGAGCAAGTTGAAAAGTTCGTTCGTTTCCACACAGGTTCTGGACGTTTACGATTGTACGCTTGGATTGTTGCGGATCGGTCCGTTCAACTACGACCCTCTGCGGGGTGTCGACCTTTGGTTGGCTCAATCCGATCAATTTATCCTGCAGCACCTCTCGACTGCGCCGGAGGTAGAACCGCCACACTTTGTGTCGCAGGTACGCTAAACGTTTCTCCTCTCGATCCGCGTTTCTACTTGTCAGCAACAAATAACTAAACGTTGAATTCGTTTCAGGTGCGTGCGACGCTCAAATACATCCAGGACAATCAGTTTCCAGCCGTGACCGTTTTCCGGGACAACAGACCCCATTATTATCGTCGGGACGAAGCCACCGGTGTCTGGCAACCTATCAGATATTAACGCCGTCCGCCGTCTCGCTCCCTCTCGTCGTCTTTCGCCGAATAAAAGACAAAGGGCAGTTCGCGAAATTTACCCTGGTGATAGAAAATCCGAAAAATAGTAATCGCGAGCCGAGAAAAAGAGAATTCAGCACTCTCAAACTAAATATGCATTTATAGTGGAGCAGCGAGGTGAGCTGTGCGGTGAAAAAAAAAGAAAAACAATGAAAATACATATGTACTTTTTCTTTAGTATGTGTCGAAATGTTGTCACAAATGTTGGTTTGTTTTCACCGCGCCGCTATCATCGATGCTCGCCGCTCCACTATAAATGCACACTAAGAAAAACGCGCCCGGTGCTTTGCGTTTCGTCTGTTCGATCTTGTCTAGGATTATTGTTCGTGAGATGAGTTTGCTTTTCTCTCTTTTTCTCCGATTATTTATTATTCTCGAAGGAACACACGGCTCGCTACACGAACTACTCTTTCTCCTGTTCTTCGCTTTCTACCCATGGCGTGGACAATTCTCGCCCTTGTTACTTGCATGTACGCACAACGATAACGGGAACGACGCGGCGACGCACTGTGCTCGGAAATCGCCGAACTGTAGCCAAAATAGGAAGGCATACTTCAAGTCCGTTCAAAATTAATACTTTGGGGTTGTTTCGCCTCGCGGATTATAAATCTGATGTGAAAATTACAAAAGATTGATTCGATACGGCAGATGCGTAACCCAAAACATTATTAGACGCTCTTGAAAGTTAGTATACCCATAATTCTCGCGTCGTTGAACATTAATATGACTTGAAAATTTTTGTTTCTTCCTTGGAAACAATAAAATTTAATTATTTAACACGTTCGCTGCTGAGCGACATTTTCAAAAACGGTTCCACCACGCCAACAACTTTTAATTAATTGTAAAATAGAAATACAAAACATGTATTTATAAGAAAGAATTTAGATAATTTTTAATTGCTTTATTAATTATACGAGTTATATCGTAGTCGGTTTTTGCCATAAAATGTTTTATGACAAACCTAAACACAAACTTCGACCTACGAGATAACTCGTTGTTGGCAGCGAACGTGTTAAGAATAGTTGCATGAAAGAGACTAGGATAATAATTCACCCATGTTTGCTCTGCACGTGAAAACAACAAATTATGGTCCATTTGTAACGTCACATTTTAAAGAAATACATCTGACAACATAGACATAAAGGGATCATTGATCTTACAGTACGTGAAAATAGTAAATGGGTGAATTATTACCCTGAGGATCGTGTAAGGGTTAACAAATTTTGTTGTATCTCCTAAATTTCTTGGAAAAGAGCATGTTCGTTTGCATGGCCGAAGTGGCACCTAGTGGCAGCTACTTTTTCCAAAATATTGTAAGATAAAAGTACCTGCTACAAGTCTAAACAAGAATATTTGGAGAATATTGAGGAATATACAACCTGTTGAATACATCTTTAAAATCTTTGTCTTCATAGATTATTATAAACATCCTTATGATTATAATCATTAAAATAACATCATTGTGATTGTAAACATCCATCGTTTAAACATCCAGGTTTTAGCGCTTTCCGACCACCGTGCGACGACACGATCGTGCTCGTTCCTCGCCGATCGACTTAAGCGGTTGCCTGGAAATACCAGGAAACAGCCGTTCGAACGATCGCATCGTTACTGTTTAGAATCACTTCGAACGGTCATTGTTAGGTGTCACGGTAGAATAAGGGTTAACGATCGCCGGTTGTTAAGTTTCTTTTCCTCTCTTCTTCTGTTCTGCCACCTGTGTACTTTCTCCTTCTATCAGTTATTATTAGGGGTGTGCGAGATCCCGGCCCGGACGGGAATTTCTCGCGAGATCGGGACGGAATCCCGAAAATATCTGTGATTCCCGACATTTTGAAGTTTCTCCATACTTCCAATAATTACAAGAATCTGAAAGCCATTGTGTCCTCGAAGATTACATATCTTATTAGTCGGGAATATTTATGTTAGTAATATTGTAGAAAGTAATTGCGAATAACGATACTTTCGGGAATCTCAAATATTATTCTATATCCCGTACATACTTGGGAATCCCGAAAACTCTCGGAAATCTGGGATATTTTCAGGGATCCCGGATATTTTACGGAAATCTCGCACACCCCTAGTTATTATATTTAACGATAAGTACCACGTACACGCGAATCACATTGCGATTCCTCTTCTTTTTGTTGTTGCCTGTTTCCCGTTCGAGGAAGAACGCGTTTATCGACCCTCGACGCGCCGAAAATGTTGAATTTACGATACGACTTGTTCTTTTCCTTCCTGCTCCACCGATGTGGTTCGATCAGGGACGTTCGCGCGACGAACATTCCGTACTTGCCATAAAACGAGAAGAAAAACCGAAGAAATTAGGGAACGATGTAAATATTATCGCGGAATTGACACACGAATCAACGAGGTAACGAATGAAGCGTGTTTCCGAACAACATACACAACACCGTTCTTGACTCGTATCGATTTCTCCTCGAACATCGTCTCGAAATGCGTCGGTATGCCTCGAAGAAGCGAGAAAACCCTTCCTCGAGGCAGCGTAGCACGTAGGCTTTCATTCAAATTTTCTATCGTCCTCTCCGTGTAGCTTTGTTACGAAGAAATGCTTCGACGAAAGTGAGTTTCAATCAAATATACAAAACGTTGAGGAAAACACACACATACACAAACAGAGACATACACGCGAGCGCGCGCGCGGAAGGAAGATCATGTTACGCGATGTTATTTCTTACGCGGATAGAAGTTACGAGAGACCGATCGGCAGGAGCAGCGTCCGTTTTTTATACGCGCCAAGCAGAACACTGCTCCCGATCGTGCCACCCACGCTATTACACGAACTGATTAAACTTGATACTAGTTGTAACGATTCTACTACATAGAAATTTGAAACAGATTTATCTATTATATATATACACACGTGTATATTTTTCATATGTTATGAAAACAGCGAAAAGCATTCGTAACGATAACGACGAAGATGACGATGACGGTGACAGGATCAAATACATGTTTCTTTTCTCTTTTTTTCTCAAACCTTGAAGAGATGTCTGTTTTTCACCGATAGCTTGGCGGGATTCGCGGGAACTTTGCGAGCAGAACGAGACCGGGAGGAACGGATTTGTTAAATTTAAACCTTATCCAGAGCGTTTTATCGTCCTCTCGTCACGTTTTCCGTTCGACTCGTTACGCTCTCTTTTCCTTGTTATGCGGAGACGATGTTTCCGCATTAATGGTGATATATATATATATATACATATATTTATGCAATAAACGATGGAAGATAAATATTTTGGCAACCTACTTCTCTTTAGAGCAGTCCAACGAGAAAATTGCCGCACGTAAATATCTCGTGAAAATATTTACGTGGTTGTTGTTTGTTTCGATAATTGCGTATGTCTCTGTATGTCCTTTGGCCAGATGCGCCTCGCGCCCTTGCAGATTCTTATTTCTGGAAGAACTTTTCTGGAATACAATGGTGCACAGTTAGGGGGTGGACTCGTTTCCAGGATTGCGAGGTTGCGGATGCGCCTTCTCATTTCTGGATAATGCAAAGATGGGGTTTTTCAATAGTCATAAGCGCTGGATAAAGGATCAACAGTAGCGCGTTATACAGTCAGCGGCAATAATAAGTGGACACCCTTAAAAATCGCATAACTTTTTAGAATTTGGTCGAACGATATCAAGTAAGTTTGGTCGGATGCTTTCTTTTCTATCTTTAAAAGCAAGCGAGTTATTTAGGTGGCCTGTTTGTCGTGAATCACCCGTTATAATATTGGGAAGAGGTTCGATGGTGGGGACCTTGCAGTTCTCGGAGGGGAATAAGTTGGAACTCCCTGTTTTAGGAGATATATTTCAATTTAAAGATTTGGATTGAGAATAAAACGCAGTTTTGCTTTTCACTGGCTTTGGTTCGGGTAATTGAGGATTTGGATAGTTAAAATCAAAGTTGGGTAACTCTTTTAAAAATGATTTGATATTTCGATTTAAGTAAAGATAAACAAGAATATGTTCTGAGCAACAAACTTCGGATACATTGAGTTATTAGGATCTTATTGTAAATTGTTAGTATTTACCGTAATGGTAGATTCCGTTTTCGTTTTTCCTTTCAGCTTCACGAACGTAAAGGTTCAGCTTCAACACACGTTTTTGCAGATGATGTTGATGGCCATAATGTTGTTTCGGCAGGTTAACACGCCTTTAAACTTCACTAAACTGATTACTGGTCGGTCAATTCCTTGTTCTAAGCTTAATCTTCATAGGATGAGTGATAATCTTCATCCTCACCAATTCTTCATAATCGCTTTTCTTTTGAATCGTCTGCACTTTAACCAGATGTATAATTTCCGATTTGTTCTTATCATCCTCTTGGCTAGATCATATTGCTCTGCACATCCTCCTAGACCTAGACAGTTAGTCACCAATCTATTGTTCATCGATTCTGTCCAGTTTGACCATTTCTTTTACGTAGTGTCTTTCTTAGTTTCCTCTGGACTATCTTTACGTTCCTCAGTGATCAACAGGCTCCAACGGATGCTTCTTTTATTTATTCGCTCGCATATTATGTTTCGAATCATTTAATTTGTTTAATGAAATAGATTTCGCTGTATTCTTTGTTCAATGAAGGTTTAAATTCAAGACGAGTTTTAAGTTTGAAATAACTTGTTTAATTCATTTGTTTAATAAAATAGATTTCGCTGTATTCTTTGTTCAATGAAGGTTTAAATTCAAGACGAGTTTTAAGTTTGAAATAACTTGTTTAATTCATTTGTTTAATAAAATAGATTTCGCTGTATTCTTTGTTCAATGAAGGTTTAAATTCAAGACGAGTTTTAAGTTTGAAATAAATCACATGGGTTAGCAATTTCATGTGGTCACCCGCGAAATGTATCTTACGAGTTTTCCTTAATTCTATCGCTCGCAATGTGGTATAATATACTATAGTTTAATATCAATTATCAATTATAATATTTGATATTTTGTTTCCCGTGCAAAACATTATTGGAGCAAGTATAAAAAAAAAATTCAGAAAAATGTATGTTAATACATGATTGATTTCATCAATCATATTATTAATGGTTGACCAACCGGACGTGACAATACTATACACATCAGTCACTTTCGATGGTCGGCAGGTTTAGCGTTAAGCGTCCACCGTTATCTCGAAATACGAAAAATATTAGGCCTAATGCGCGCCGGGCAGAGTTGGACAGTAATTAATTACACGAGTATTTAATTACATCTATAATTGCAATAAGAAAACGGTTAAATGGTCGAAAGCATAAAAATTACTGGTTTAAAAGAACAATTACACTGAAGAAATTGTTAGACTCAATTAAAATTACTGTAATCGTGTTAAGTAATTGCAATTACTCCTTGCACAATTACTGTAATTGCAATTACTCCTTGCACAATTACTGTAATTGCAATTACTCCTTGCACAATTACTGTAATTGTAATTGTGGTCCGCAATTACAATTACTCGTTGAGTCAAAGCAATTGCAATTACCAATTACAATCACATGTAATTGTAATTTTATTTCTGCAATTTCAAATTACAATAATTGGTAAGTTATTGTAGTTGAAATTACATTTTGCCCAACTCTGGCGCCGGGTATCTCACTTGCGGACATCCTCTGTCATTTCTTCAGTTGGAACCGCTGACACGAGCAGCGGTTCCGCTGTCGGAATCGAATGTGGACACTTAAGTGTTCACTACTGTCGCCGTTACCGTCGAAGCAAACCGTCGAGTACGAATGAAATTGTTGCCAGTATCGAATGTAAAAGTAAACCGCAGATTGCCGTTTATGTGCAGGTGCTGTTCAAGATGGCCGTTGCGTGCAAAGGAGGGCAAACGTTTCATCGGACGTATCCTGCGAAAGCGGAAGAAGAGCAAAACGCGACGATGCTGGAACACCTTTCGTTCGGTAAGGTACAAGAGAGGCTGAAACCGTCCGGTGATCATCCGGGAAGCTTTAATTGGTGGCTGCGGCGTTCGGCAGACGATATACAAGATTACACAGAGATTACGGGTAAGGAGAGGTATCGTCGCGCGAAATAGAAAGTTACCGTTCCTTTCTAGCCGCGATCGACCGTATTATCAGAAAATAAATAATGTTGCGCACGCTCGTTGAGGGTGGGTTGACGTTCGTTGTACGCGGCTGTCGGACGGGCGGTTAGGGTGAATCGGGCGGTTGGGGTGGTTGGGGCGGCACGAAGCGTATGGGTTGCGCTCACTCGGCCAGCAGGAATCGTGAAGGAGATTCAGTGGCGACTAGGCAGCGACCGGAGTGAAATCTGTTCGCGTTCTGTTCGCGCTTCGCACTTCCACGTTGTTCGAACCGCTCGAACGCTTACGGGGGCATCGACCAACGCTATCTGTCTGTCTGTCTCTCTCTCTCTCGTTGGTCGCTGGTTTCGGTGAGTCGTTTTGATCATTCCAAATTTTTCCCCGAAAGCTCGCGTTTCGATCCCGCAACGCGATCCGGTTTAATTGCTCTCTCTCTCTCTCTCTCACTTTCTGTCTCTCCAATTTACATGAAATTATTCGTCGACCGCTTAATAACTCCCATATTCTCCCTCTCCCTCCCACAAACACACACGCGCGAGGGAATCAACTGTTGCTCCGGAACGGAGCTTGCTCCGCTTGATCCAGAGATTCGAAATTGCGAGTCTATTTAGTCCCCGGGTGCAGTCGACGTAACAAATTAACGAAACGCGTGGAAAATCGAAATTTGAACGATTTGAACGTGATGAATCCGACTGCGGATTTTATGCATTTATGGCAAAAATGGCCAAGCACGATTTAAAGCGGTGGACGTGATAAAAATGTTTAAGGACATCGAGGAGTACAATTTTTATCTGGCTCCTGTGTCCTGTAATCAGTGTGAAGGTTTTTTTTTTATTTTGCATAAAGATCCGCAGTCTAGTGATGAGTGATCGGTGGTGTTTCGTTGCGAGAGCAAGGTACCCGTCGAGAGGAATCGGCCGGCATCGATTCGACGGGTTTATCGCGATATCGATGCCGTTGAAAGCTATGCGACTACTCCTCCGGTGCTTAAGGTCAAACACGTTTCGTAGAGAAGACGTTCCTTCCTTGAGTCCGGAGAATCCGCCGCCGTCCGAGATATTGCGTTTTCCCTCGTAAATAACTCGTTTCGACGAGAGCACCCACTTCTCCGGCGATCCTTGCGGTCGTTCGCCTCTCCTTCTTCTTCTTCTTCTTCTTTCGACTTCGCGTCCTGTCTTCCTCCCTCGACCTGGTCACCCTTCCGGTCTCCACGTTCGTGTGTAAGACAAGTCCATCCGCGTCTTTCCTGAAACGCGTGGAACTTTCTACTACGAACTTCCAAATCGGCTGATATAATCGCGCCGGTCGATTTGCATGTTTGTGGGATATTGGCAAGCGTGTCTTTCGTTAATCCTTCCGGCCTGAAAGACGTACGGCGCGGTGCAAAGTGGGAATTTTGGACCAAACTCGATTCAAAATCAAAGAACTTTCGATAGAAATGAGGTAGAGCATGATCCGAACGTCAGATTGAAGCAGAGATTCTGCCGATTCTCGATTGAGTACCCCATGAACTCGCTGCTACAATTTTTTACCTAAGGCAACTGTGTTTGAAGTTAGTGCTTCGCACATGATATTGAAAAAACCGCGATTTTCTTGAAATTGTGAAAGTTTAACGAATTTTCTCAAGATTATAAAACATTCGTACCATAATCTCCCTATTTTTCCCATATTCTGCCATGTTTCAGCTTTAATTTTTAAAAAATTTTATCGCTCTTCCTCATTTCTATCGAAAGTTCTTTGATTTTGTATCGAGTTTGGCCCAAAATTCCCACCGTGCGGCGCACTATGGGCCAAACCGACGAAATCTGTGTCAAAATCAAAGAACTTTCGATAGAAATGAGGTAGAGCGATGAAATTTTGTTTTTAATTAAAGCTGAAACTCTTTGCAGAATATGGGAAAAATAGGGAGATTCCTGTATAAATGAAAATATAATCATGGAAAATAGATATCTAATTTAAACTACATTACAGTCACACGTATATGTTACGTCGAGTGATCGTTCGTCAAGTGATACGTCAAATAAACGTTCAAATACTTCATCATGTTTAATTTTATTGTAACCACATTTTCTTGAAATTCTACGTGTTTAACGAATTCTTTAAAAAAAAATTTTAAAAACGTTCGTACCTTAATCTTCCTATTTTCCCATATTCTGCAAAGTTTCAGATTTAATTTTTAAAAAATTTCATCGCTCTACCTCATTTCTATCGAAAGTTCTTTGATTTTGTCTCCGATTTGGACGAAAGGTCCCACTGTGCGCCGCCTCCGAAAAGATGCTATTGTATTTAAGGATGTTCCGGAGGTATACAATGGGAAATCGAGTACAAGAAATTCGAAATCCATCAATATATTGGCAATGAAAGCCATTCATGAGTATATTTTTCTTTTCGTCTTCGCGTCCTTCGCGTACCGTCTTCCTCCCTCGGCCTGGTCACCCTTACGGTCTCGGCATTCCTGTATCGGACAAGTCCATCCGCATCTTTTCTGAATCTTGTGAAACTTTCTACTACGAATCGGCCGATACAATCGTGGATTTGCATGTTTGTGGGATATTCGCCCGCGCGCGTGTCTCTCGTTAAAACGGGAAGCGTGAGAACGAACGGCAACGAAACGAGCGTCATTCCGAACCGTCTCTACCTCCTCACCCACCGTTTCCCTCCTATGAAAGAAAATAATGTTCCCCGACTCTACTCCATTTAAAAGGGAAACTCGGCGACCACCCACCTGCCGTTAATAGTAGAACGCTTTTCCAATTAATTCCTGTGACTTTCAAAACACGAATGCCGCAAACTTCGACGAATAAGCGGCCGGTATACGTGTATACAGTTCGTCGGTGCAAAGCGACACTTGCCATTCGAAAGGACTCTGCGTTCGACATGTCGCACCTGCGTTCGATCCAGTGGACAAAAGTCGAATATTCCAACTGTAAGATCGGGAAGGCCTTAAACGTAGTTCTTAAAACTGCCCGGCTTTTTGCTGATTACATATACCAACTTGTTTTGGTGGTATTTAAGCTTAAAGTTGAATGCAAAAATTGACAGAATACCTGTTCTTTAATATTATACATACCATATACAGTTACTCGAATTAATATTCGGACGCTCCAAAAAACACGGTAACTTTTTTAATATTGTACTATACGATTTTAATTTTTTTCGGAAGCTAGAGCAATTAGTTTACTACAGGATGAGAAAAGAAATTTTTTCAAAAATTGACAGAATATCTGTTCTTTAATATTATACGTGCCAAATACAGTTACTCGAATTAATATTCGGACGCTCCAAAACAGACGATCACTTTTTTAATATTGTGCTATACGATTTGAACTTTTTTGGGAAGCTAGAGCAATTAGTTTACTAGAGGATAATAAAAGTAACAGGATACTAAAAGTTGCATTTTACAAAATTTTAAAAATACGTTTTGTAGCACTGTGTCAAATGATGATTACCTTGATTACTTTTCGTAATTAATTACAGAAGTAGTCAGAAAATAATCGATTTCTGGCCAACTCTAACTGTTAGACTACACCAGAATATTCGTTATACTTTGTATCAGAGTTCGGCAATTTAATCAACGATTGACGACTACATTTCCACTTCAATCGTTAATCGAAATTAATAATTAATCTCCTAGTTTAGTCGTTAATTGCCGTTAACGGTTAAATTTCTACTTTAGTCGTTAATTGCGATTAATGATTACATATTCCTTTCAATTGTAATCGTCAATCGGATAATTGATTAATGATTAACGGCTGAAATTTCGAAATGAAATACGAAATCAAGACTATACATGGATACTGACGAAAATGTAAACTGAGTTTAGTTGTATTGTCATTTGGTCTATAATATAAACTCTGTTTACGTGCTTTTATGTCTTTTTTCCGATGATTTCTTTTTTTTAATCAACGATTGACGATTAACTTCATCAATCGATTGATTCAATCGTCGATTTTTCGATGATTTCTTTTTTAAATTAACGATTGACGATTAACTTCATCAATCGATTGAATCAAGCGTCGATTTTTCAACGATTTCTTTTTTTAATCGTACACATTAATCAATCAATCATGATTAAAATTTTAGTCGATTAATGCCCAACTCTGCTTTGTATACAAACAGTATAGCTCATTGGCTGATCGGTAAACGTGATTCAGTAGTAGCAGCGGCTCGGTCTGACCAGAACGGGACAGTACTACTGAGAGGCTTCGTTGCACGCAGACCATCTGACCATGCAATGATGCAGTGACGTCCCTAGTAGCATTTATGGTTGGCTAACGGTGGCCAACGGTTGGAAGTATACTAGGCCCAACATAGATCCTTCAATTATTATAGTTGGCTAATTAACAAGAAATTTACGTATAATAATACTATTGGGTTGGCAAGAAAGTAATTTCGGTATTTTAAGGTGAAATAAAAAACCGAATTTCTTTACGCAAGCGACGAACTTTAATCATTAAAATATTTTCTTGTTTATTCTCTTTGACAAAAGATCGTCGAACAAAAGGGAAAATATCTTGTTCATTAAAGTTCATTGCTTGAATAAAACAATTGGGCTCTCTCTATATTTCACCTTAAAATGCCGAAATTACTTTGTTGCGAACCAATGTTTACCAACGTTTAAATATCGTACGTCATGCACAGACGTTAGAAACGTTGCTACAACTAAAAACTTGTGAATTATTATATTTGAAATTGATTGAATTTCAAGGTGAAAAGGTCAACAATTTTTTTGCGACTTCATCGTATTCAATTTATCACATGAATAAAAAGTGAATAAAGAAACATCGGTGAAAACTCGATCGTTCTCTGAAAACATATGATGATGATATTAACATTATCAATCTGATTTTATTGATATTATATTTTCATTGCTCGGCCCGATGGAGTTTGCATGTGTAGCGTGGTATTAACGGAGCGCTTGGAAATTATTTCTTCGCCCGTGAAATTCTATATCGAATATATACTATAAATAAAGTCAGTTTGATAATGAACAGACTTTATTCGATATTTGTAGTTGGATTTACCTACGATCTATCGAATTTTTGTTAATTATATGTCACGTTTTAAAGATTGTTTCACGCTCTATTTAATTATGCTTTTGATATTTTCAATTATTTCGCTGTCGTTGCCAGCGCGAGACTTCCTTCGCCCCAGACTTCGTTGATATTCCGAGAAAAATGATTGATAAATGGTTGATACTCGTAGAAAAAAAAATAATGTGAAAATCGCGTTTCGACATCCTGAAATAAAAGCCAAATAATTTGATATCAATTTGAATAAAATTAAATATCAAAAGCGTAATTAAACAGAGCGTGAAACAAGCTTTAAAATGCCATATATAACTCATTCAATTAAGGTAAATATTTATTGGCATAAAATTGCAATTGCAACAAAGGAGCAGAATCCTGCATTTCTTCCTTTACAACATAATAGCTACATGCACAGTTGTCTGCTTCATTTTGAACTCGTAGAAAAAAATAATGCGGAAATCGCGTTTCGACATCCTGAAATAAAAGCCAAATAATTTGATATCAATTTGAATAAAATGAAATATCAAAAGCGTAATTAAATAGAGCGTGAAACAAGCTTCAAAGTGCCATATAACTCATTAAATAATTAAGGTAAATATTTATTGTTATAAAATTGCAATTACAACAAAGGAACAAAAATCCTCCATTTCCTTTACAGTTGTATGCTTCCGGATAATGCAAATTACGCAGTGTAAACGGAAAAATGGTACTTTTGAGGGCGATAGCGCCCTAGATCGATCCTTTATCTATCGTTTTTGACTACTGGAAACCCCCATTTTTGTATTACCGAGAAATGCGAACGGAAAACCCGCGGCGTTGCAGTCCTGGAAAAAGGATTCGATTGATAGAAGACAAGCGGCTTCGGAGCGAGACGATCGGCCGAATTCAAGTGGGAGAAAATTTCGTAATAATTCAGCTTGAAAATGTTTTTGCGAATGAGAGAACGGCAAAGGGAAGGGAGGACGATGCAAAAAGGGGATAGCACGGGTTGAGATGACACTAGGCGAGGCGAGGCGTCCACGCGAATGCAGAACAGAGGAGGGAAGTCGGCTCGACCGACGTAGAAATAGATCGGGCAACGGCACGTGTCTCGTCTTTGATCGTTTTACGGTAGATCGGCCATCCGATACGGCCTCGCGTTCACGAATATCCGATCGGGTTCGATCGTCTGCCCCTCAACCTATACAGAAACCGCGCGCCGCGCCGCCGTACGTTCGAACCGCGACCTTTTCGCTTCTGCTTCTTTCTGGCTTGTACTCACCTACCGAGTAAGTAGTCCCTTCGTCTCTTGGCCGCCCTTCCGATACAACGAAAGCGAAACGCATTCAATTCCCTCTGAACGGAGCCTACGATCGGCAATCGTTCGACGCGCACGACAATCTAGGCCAGCCATGTCAAACTCTTTTACCACCGAGGGCCTCATTAAGTATTATAAATTAATTCGAGGGCCGCAAAAGGAAAAAGCAGGCTCGAAATAAAAAGGAAACAATTTTTTTTATTAACATTGCTGTTACGCATACAAAATGACATACGTACAAAAGTTGTTTCCCTTTCGAGTTTGCTTTATTTAGATAAAAATATTTCATTTTTGTTTCCAAGAAACTTGGCAATGTTTGTCAAAATTTGTTTGAATTTGTTGAACTGTAATTATTTTTCGAATTGATTGTACATGGTTGGTCTGTTCACTTTGACCTTTTCGCAGTTTTATTATTCTTTAAGGGCGACATTCGGTTAATTCCAGTTTTGCAGGTTTCGCACTCGAAATTCACCCTTCTGCAAGCCAATTTCACCTTTCTGTAAATCGTTTTCACTGTTTTACAATTCAGTTTCACCCTTCTGCAAAATTAATTTCACCCTTTATTGCAAGTCAAATTCAACCCTTTACAAATAAAGAAGTTTTAAGCAAGCTTTTGTAACTAAAATCGGATCAAATGTGAATTAATTGTTAAGAAATTGCAAAGATTTACATCAAATACTTATTTAAAAGTACAATTACCAATTCATTAACTTCGTAATGTGCGAAATATCTGTGTGTAGATATGCATATTTCATTGTAGCTATTTTCTGATTAATAAATTTTAGAAATGAAAGTACGTATTTATTGGAGCGTGTTGAGTAATATATAATTAATAAAAAATTATATATATATAATTAACATATGATTTAATCGAAATAAATAAATAATTAATTTTAAATATTCTTAACCCGGCGTTGGTAAGGTGGGAAAATGTATCGTAAGTGGTAAGGTGAGCCACAGACCCCCCGAAATAATATACATATTGTATTATAGAAATAAATACCTTTTTCATATTTATAAGATTAGGTATTGCTTAAGAGGCTTGCAATTTATCAGAGTAAAAACGCAGATCCACGAAATTAAATTTTTATTATTCAAAAATCACTTAACTAATGAAACATCTTTACAATGTTACAATCAATCTAAAATCTCTGGGTAACTAACGCCGGGTTAATGGGTGAAATTGATTTGCAAAATGTTGAATTTGATTTGCAAATGGTTGAATTTGATTTGCAAAAGGTTGAATTTGATTTGCAAAAGGGTGAAATTGATCTGCAGAAAGGTGAAATTGACTTGCAGAAGGGTGAATTTGTAGTGTACATAAAACCTATAAAATGTCATCAACAGTTTCAAAGTTTTTGGCCCGCAAACTACTTGTCGACGGGGCGCGTGTTTGACGTGCCTAATCTAGGCCATCGCATTGTGTTAACCCTTTGCATATTCAAGAACAACAAAATATACAGTATTTATGTATTCCACATGCTGTTTCATTGAATTACCGATAAGCAAATCAGTTTCAAATTAACTCAAATCACGAAACAATAACAAGTTCAGAGAAAAGAGCCGATGACAACCATGCTGTAGAATGGGAAGGGCCAGATAAATCGATCTCGTGGAATCCCCAAGGTCGCCCGGCTCTACAGTAAGCGTGCGAAAAAAAAAAACGCGGACCGCTTTACGCGATTCTACGCGTAAACGTAATAGTTCGTGTGGAAATCAGGTGCTCGTCGTCCCGTCGATGTTTCGTCGTCGGTCCGTGAAATCGTGCTGTCCAGTAAAAAAAAAAAGATGTCCGGATATTCATTATAAAGCAGAGACTTGCTCGCCGATCAATGTCTCTCCTCCGCTTCTCCTCTGTTCAAGGTTCGATCGAAAAACATGTGCGATCGCCGAAAGCGTCGCACGGTGTTCGATAAACAAATTCATTCATTCACGACCTAGGATTTCTAATACTTTCTTGAACAGGGTGCAAAATGCATCGTTTGGTGATACAATTTCGTTGTAATCATCGAGCTGACCTTATCTCGTTTATTGCAATTTACCACCGTGCAATTACTAAACAACTTTTGTTGCATGTTTTTCTTTTTTTATCAATTTATCGGAAATGGGAGAAAAGTCAAAACGATCACACATATAGGAGAATGAAAAGAACAGTTTTTCTTGGATTACTATAAGGTACTTTTTAAGGGGGTGGACTGCTTTTTCCAGGATCGCAAGGGTGCGGGATTCGCCCTCTCATTTCTCGATAATATTGGCTTGGTAAATAAGTTCGTTCGGTGTTTTAGGGTGGAATAAATCACAAAAACCGAACGAACTTATTTGCCAACCCAATACAAACACGGGGTTTTTCAATAAACAAAAACGGTAGAGAGATAAAAGATCGATCTAGGGCGTTATCGCCCTCAAAAGCAATGTTCCGATATCGTGCAGCATTTTTCATACGATGGATGACCGCTAGAGGCGCTTGCAGCCTCAGTAACGTAAGCTTCTCGATAAAATGGGGTACCTTAAGCACCTCGCAGAATTTGAAAAGATTTGTATGATTTGATTCTGAAAAATGAATGTATAACATGTGCATTTGTGTATATTTTCTAACTTGTAGGACACGTCCTGAAGTTTTTTTGTACCGGAACAGATTGTTTCGGTACTTCCGCGCTAATATAACTGTCTCATCATTATAGATACGTTACTGTTTTTTCCGCGCAGCGCCTCTAGCGGCCATCCATCGTACGAAAAATGCTGCACGATATCGGAACATTGCTCAAAAGTTCTATTTTAACCACGTTTTTATTAGCTCGCTTTCTTGTGTGTCTGTCTAAGAGTGTCTGTCTAAGAGTGGGTCAATTATTTTTATTTCATTTTTAAATACTAGCCCGTGGGTCATAAGTCAGTGGCTTCAATTAGAGGGATGGGAGTGCCAATTATTTGGAAACATCAAACATTTTGTTAAAAGATAAAGTTGACAGTTGAATCTTCTCGGTTCTCACTTTTGAAATAATCA
The DNA here is from genome assembly GCF_051020765.1 of Lasioglossum baleicum. Lineage (NCBI taxonomy): Eukaryota > Metazoa > Arthropoda > Insecta > Hymenoptera > Halictidae > Lasioglossum > Lasioglossum baleicum. Next base: position 9,257,657 of record NC_134934.1, read on the forward strand.
GAAAAAGGTTTTAGATTCCTTTTTGAGTTATAACTTTAACTTTTGCAGGTCAATATTACAATAAACGCGTGGGTCACTTACAAAGCCTTCGTGGGTCAGTATCCGCGCGTCATAGATTCGCCACCACTGGCCTAGGGCCCCATAACTAACAGTGCGCCGCTCCATGAAACACATTGTCGGTCAAATCGCCACGTAGTTTTTTTTTTCTAGAGTTTAGAAAAAGTTCCGGAACTTTTTCATCAGCTACGTTGGAATTTATAACATGTGGTTCTACTAAAAAAAAAGAAAAAAACGTGTTTTCATATTATGAGAACTTTCGGCCGTTGCGTTGTCCGTCACTTCGAATCGTTTTACCAAACGCGATCGATCGTCTGCACTCCTCTCGTTTCGTTTTCCCTCTGTTTTGCTTCTTCTTAGCTTTTCCTCTTCTTATTGGTTTCTACTCGACGTTAGATTACATCTCGGAAAGAGAAACCTTGATGGCGCGCAACCCTCGGCTCGCTAGAAGAAAGAAGAGAGAGAGAGAGGAGGAAGAGAAAGAGAGAAATAGAAACAGAGAGCCGTGATTGCGTTCTAGTAAACGCAGTGGGTATTCAGTTTCTTCGCTCTCGATGAATCATTCGATGGGAGGAGTCGAATATTCCATAAAAAAGGAAACGCGACAGTTCAGAAGAAACGAACGACGAGGGCGTCCGTCGTATCACGTTCGCTATTCTTCAGTATTTTCTTTGGAACCGAGGCTGCCTGCTGTGTAGAGATTTGTTCGTCTTCTTTCTTTGTCCCGTTCTTGTATGTATAGAGGCGTGTCGAAGAGCACATACACATTCTCTAACCCACACTCATTGTCAGCTACGAACACTTGTCACCTGGGAACACCTTTCGATGTTTTATTGACGATTTTTATTGTCCACTAGATTGTTAATACGAATATTATACTATCGACGATTAACTTCATCAATCTATTGAATCAATAGTCGATTTTTCAATGAATACCTTTTCTAATCGTACACATTAATCAATCGATCTTGATGAAAATTTTAATCGATTAATGTCCAACTCTGTTAATACGAATATTATACTGAGTTGGACATTAATCGATTAAAATTTTCATCAAGATCGATTGATTAATGTGTACGATTAGAAAAGGTATTCATTGAAAAATCGACTATTGATTCAATAGATTGATGAAGTTAATCGTCGATCGTTGATTAAAAAACGGAATCGTCGAAAAATCGGAGACTGATTCAATCGATCGATGAAGTTAATCGTCGATCGTTGATTAAACCAAGGAATCGTCGAGAAATCGACTATTGATTCAATCGATTGACGAAATTAATCGTCGATCGTTGATTAAAAAAAGAACTCACTAAACAAAAACGTAAATGCACGTAAACAGAGTTTGTATTATAGACTAAATGACAATACACCTAAACTCAGTTTACATTTTTTTTCACAGTATTTTCAGTACTTTTTACAGTAAGTAAATGGAATTTTCGAGAATATCGAATTACTTGATCACAACTGGAAATTTAAATGAAAAATTATTCGAGTTTTATTTGAAATTCCAATAATGAAGTAACGTTTAAAAAATCATTTGCCTGTCTAAATAAACTAACATATGATTAATTTCAAATGGCATTTTAAACAACTTATTTCGATAATGCCCAAGCTTGGAACGAGGATGACGGATGGTTTCGCGTCGGAGAAATGATTACTTGGTCTTAGTCGGTCTTATCGGTTGAATTCCACGAGAGTTGGTTGCGCGGATTGATTCACATTCGGAAATGCAGTGCACCTGACCTGTAAAGTTGCCGGCTTCGCGTGAACAATTCGCGAACAGGGTCGCGGAATCGGATCTTCGAAAAGTCGCGGCGCGACTTACACCGGGGATTTCTCCGATTCTCACGAATCCCCGATAAACACGAAACGAACGGCTTTCGATATCCGTCGCGACGATCGGCTTTCGGCGTCGCGTCATCGGCGCGTCGTCGTCTCGTTTCAGTTTCGTGGAACACTATACAATATGGTCCTCAAGGTACAGTGAGCCACGAAAGTATTCGCAAACGCCCCTTAAAACAGAATTACTTTCTATAATTGTACCAATCGACCTCATTTTTTATAATCAATTAGAAGCATTGGTTTACGAAAGGATATGCGAAAAAGATTTTCCATGAATTATAATTTACAAGGTTACATGCAAAAATGAAAAAGGAATTTTTTTTAAACTTTTTTATTTGGGCCGTTAATGAAGATTTAAAATATACGTTTTGTAGATCCATGTTAGTTATACACACGCTGAAAATTTCATCGAAATCGATTAACGTACACACGAGTTACGAGCGGTTAAAAACGGTGAAAATCGTAGTTTTACACGACTTTTGATCAATTTCTGCTACATTTGTGTCGTTTTTTACTGTGTCAACCGATTTCGATGAAATTTTCAGTAAAATGTTACATATGTATGTAGTGAGTTACCTTGTAAACAATTGACAAGTTGACAGGTTGTAAACAACCTGTTTACTCGGCTGATGAAGTTTCGAAAACTTGAAAGTTCAATTGTTCATATCTTCAAAACTATTGAGTAACTACAGCTAATATTTTGCAGACATCATTAGTGATCCATGTACCATCGTCTCACAAAAAATTATCAGAATCGAAGTCGAATACTTGGGGTTCTTCCCTTGTCAGTTGTTCCCTATGAACGAATTTGTGAGGCTACCCGAAAAATTCCAGATTTATCTCGATGGAGGACAAGGATTGCAGCCCGCGTTTACAAGCTGCTCGGCAGAGTCTCTTTTGTTGTATCTACTCGCGGTTTCTCATAACATGGCAGACGTATTGCGAGTTGCGAGAGCGCTATTTCTTCGAGCTGCAGTTCAAAACGCAATATTCCGGCAGCCTGTTTCGAATTTCCGCGCACATGTTTCGCTGACCTGGTACGCTTTCTTCCCTGCTTTCGAATCGAATCTTCTCTCAGTATTCGAATGCAACGCTATCGAAAAATTCAAACAATAAAACTATAGTTGGCGAAGAAGATCTCCGTACACCATATGAAATAGGGCACATTGTATCATCTAAGGTTATCACCTCAAATATCTTTGTTGTCTTCAAAGATACATATTAACCCTTAGCACTCGAATGGTGACTCATAGGCGCTACTAAAAATTGCTGTACCACTATTCAAAATATTGTTTACATATTGTGAAACATTATGGTATCTAATAAATTACTAAACATTTAGGTATTGTATCCGGCCGCCTGTGTTTCGAATCTTCGCACACATGTTTCGCTGACCTGGTACGCTTTCTTCCTTGCTCTCGAATCGAATCTTCTCTCAGTATTCAAAAGTATTCAAATGCAACGCTACCGAAAAATTGAAACAATAAAACTATAGTTAGCGAAGAAGATCTCCGTACACCCTTAGAAATAGGATACGTTGTATCATCTAAGTTTATCACCTCAAATATCTTTGTTGTCTTCAAAGATACATATTAACCCTTAGCACTCGAATGGTGACTCTGAGGCGCTACTAAAAATTGCTGTACCACTATTCAAAATATTGTTTACATTATTAAATATGTCGGTATCTAATAAATGACTAAACGTTTAGGTATTTTTTTTGGCTATTGTACCAATTTCATATCCATAACATTTTAAAAATCGTAGGAAATGGAAATATTTTAGATTGGAGGAAACATTTAATTTTTAAGTTAAAATTGCTTCGAGTGCAAAGGGTTAAATGTCTTGAGGACAAAGTTGAATGGTAAAATGAGGAGGCTCATTTTTTTTTTTAATGGAACCACCCTCTTTTCAACATCCACAATGACAGTCCCTTTACAAGGTCATTCAAGGTCACGGATATATCTTCTTCTATGACCTTTGGATCCCAATTCGATTAGAACTCGATGTCGAACTAACATTTCTATCTACTATATTATGCGCAACAGTCGTCTCTTAAGGGGATACAGCGGTATTGGATATCTAGACCCAATGATTTCTTTTTCTTACGAGTTGGATTGCTTTGATGCGGTTCAATGCACATACTAATACTTCCTACACTTAATTGTGGATACATTTACGAAAGCTTTAAAAAGAGGTACAATGAACATACTAATATTTCTTACATTTACTTATGGATACATTTACGAGTGCTTTAAAAAGGTTCAATGAACGTACTAATACTTCCTACACTTAATTATGGATACATTTACAAGTTCTTTAAAAAGCGTAATTGTCAGACTGTTGGAAATTGTTAGAATTGTGTAGAGAGACAAAGGATGACACTACGGAACGCTCAGGTATGCTCGGTATACATAGTTTCGGGAGAACTATAATAATTGTACAGAAGCAAAATTCTTTACATCCTAGAAGTTAGCCCCCCCCCCTCCTATACTGTTGCATTTCACCGGCACAGGCTCGCTTTTTGATATCGCAGGGAGAGGGAAATCATGCTTGGTAAATCTGGTAAAACTAAACTTTAAATTAAAGCATTATAAAATTAAAGAATTAATTAATTATATACACTGCTGTGCAAAAGAAAGAAGCACCCGGCTATATTTAATATAACAGCATAAAAAATCAAATACGTAAGTACAATAGTAAGTCAAAACAATAAGTTCTGAAAAAGGATTCCGCTGTTTAATTGAATAGTTCTGAGAATGATGTGTTATTGCGGATTATCTAATACTTTAAATGCAATAAATTGTACAATAAAATGTCTACTTAAAGCTATTGTTTGTCATTACATCTTATAATTATACTGGGTGCTTCTTTCCTTTACACAGTAGTGTATATGCAATTTATTCTTTGTTTCAAGTTTGTCGAAAGTAATAATCCTGAAAATAATATGCAACAAAGGGTGTCAGTATGAACTGGACTCAATTTCACACTTAACTGAAATTTATTATTTCAAATAATTCTAAAATGTATTTGGAGTAACATTTCAAATAGTGTTATTTGAAAAGTGTCTAGGCCTGATTGAAGAGAATAAAATTGGCTACTCGATCATCCATTTAAATTTAAAACGTTAGAATAGCCTGGCTCGAACCCGATAGACAGTATCTCGGCACATTTGAACGTCGAGTTGGCAAATGAATATAATAACGGTCCTTTATCATCATTAATGGACTTGTGGCACTTGTCAAAGGACTCGTGAACGGTAATAGAGTATTATACTAAAATATTGTGAAAATCTAGTATTCAATATGCGAAAGCGTGTTCGGAGCCATTAAGCCCAAAACCTTGTGGGCCAAACATTAATTCTGCAAAAAGCTCATCGTTTATTGAAAATCGATTGCGGTGATAAATTGATTCCACGAAAAAATTGGATTAGAGAAGATAATAATAGTAGTATATATATATATATTTATTTTATGGTAAAGCAATATATTCATTGTTTTTCATATTTTATACTATATTGTATAAGTAAAGTGCCCAAATATGAACCACTTTTTGTTGATGTCATTTTTTGATTATTTTAGAATGCTCTTTTTCGTCCAAAAAATTACTAATTGTGGATGCATTTCCTCCCTACAAGATTCTGGGGTCTAGTTTGTTTAAAAATTAATACAGCTTGGGAAAAATATTTTGTTTGTGGTGTGTCATTTGCAGGTTCCTGCGAAAGGGGTTCTTAATATGGTACACCTCGATTCTGGGGTCTAGTTTGTTAAAAAATTAATGCAGCTTGGGAAAACATTTTGTTTGTGGTGTGTCATTTGCAGGTTCCAGCGAAAGGAGTTCTTAATATGGTAAACCTTGAGTCCCTAATGAACCACTTTTTGTTGATGTCATTTTTTGATTATTTTAGAATGCTCTTTTTCGACCAAAAAATTACCAATTGTGAATGCATTTCCTCCCTACAAGATTCTGGGGTCTAGTTTGTTAAAAAATGAATACAGCTTGGGAAAAACATTTTTTTTTGTGGTGTGTCATTTGCAGGTTCCAGCGAAAGGGGTTCTTAATATGGTACACCTTGAGTCCCTAATATGATAACTAGTGCCATATTCGGCACCCACACCAAGAATGTCAATAGCTATATACCCATATTATGGAACCCTTGGTAGTACCATATTGGGAACTCCACGTGGACTGATAAAATACAAGCTACTACAAAGAGAAACTGAATTTCAGCCCAAACCAGCAGTTGGCAAACATTAATGTAAATAAACTGAAACTACAAGTATGTTCAAACATTTCTACCAGGGTTCCTTTGATGAACTGTGACTGGACGCATCCTTCAGAATATTTTTCAAAATATAAAACTATAATGAGACAGCAAAGAAAATCCTCGTAAAATGTCCAACATCATTTCCCTGTTTTCCTGTGTTGGTAAGTAAAGTTTGCTGAGAATTACTGATCGGATTAAGTGGTCATTAAAAACATCACGCAGCAGCTGTTACGGAGTCGGTGATTTTCGCGGAAAAACGCGTTTAATTGGGCCAGAATTATACGGCATGATTCCGCGACCGAAACGCGAATTGGGTTACTCGTGGATCGAACCGTATGGAACTGCAGGCCGGAAAGTAAGTATACGTTATAGCAGCGTGACATCGCATAGCGTAGCATGCATCGCCTCGTCGCGTGCAATTTCTGCAGGCGATGATGGTCATCGACCGGTACAGCACAAACGACGCCGATCTATTCTTGTGTACACGATTCGTAGCATCGACTACCGAGGTGCTAATTAGTTTCGTGCGCGGTCGTCCTGCCGTATTATAACGCCCACCTAATTCGTTAACTTAACGAACGTTAGCTTCTCGCTCATTATAGCAGAAAGTTGACCATGCGAACTGGTCACTTGATTCGTACCCCACCAATTTATCTGTTACCATTTATTCTACCTAAAAGAAGGACCTTCCGGCGGGAGCGCCCGAATTTTTTACGGCGCACAGTGGGCTAGCTGTTCATGAGCTAAAAAATCAAAGTCCTCATATACGAGGACCGATTTTTAACGAATGCACAATGTTTCTTAAATGTCCATTACATTCGAGAAAACGATAAGATTGATTAAAGTTATTAAAAACTCTCGTTACGATAAGCGTTCAAAGATCAAACTTTTTCAGATACGATTTGTCACCGAAAAAATGCCTTTACTTCATAACGATGGGAAGCCTACTGAAGATTAAGTGGCCGATTTTTTTTTTATATGAAGAACGTATATCTATGTTGAGAACCCACCAGGAACTAAACATTATTGTACATAATTTGTTCTAAAAAAAGATACTTAGTCAACTAAGGAAAATCGTCAAAGTTTTTCATCTTTGACAAGGGATAAGTTAAAAAATGCTTACAGAGTCATGCTCTAACAAAGTGGAACATTTTCAGCAACATCTCCTCTAAAAGATCCTGCAAAGTTCTCGTCCGTTCTCATCCAAATTTGGAAATTATGATGGTTTAAAGCGTCTATGGTATAAAAATAGGACATTCCATTTAAAAAAATCAAGGTGACCTTCATATATCTCCGAAAAAAATTACATGAAAACATGAATTTTTTTGGTATCGTATGAGCCCTATTTTACCATTCAACTTTGTCCATCAGACATTTGACGTATCTTTGAAAACAACAACGATAGTTGAGGTGGCAACGTTAGGTGACTCGCCCTGTATGTACAGTAAATCCTCCACAGGGTTTACCCGTTAAGTTATGTCAATGTTTTTTTAGGCTTTCACGTTCATACTTCTGACTGAATTCGAATTACATCCCGATTTTCATGCCATCTGAAAGAGCGTTCTTTTAGTTTTAAGAAGAGTCGTGATGAGCGCTCTAAGAGTTTCAAGTCCTATGCAACAATTTCGAGCAATATCTCTTTGCATTCCAGCTTAGGAAATCAGTTGTTGAAGCTACTGAAATTGTTTGTGCGACAACGTCTGATAGAATGGTCTAGTTTTGAATTATTTTGTTTTTGGATTGCTCGTTCCTATTAATTTTTTCTTATATTCTTCCACTGTTTAAATCCTGTGGTTACGTTTCAACGATTTAATAAAATCGTTTAATGTTCATTAAGTACTGTGCGGCGTCAGCGAAGCAGACGAACAAAACTAACTAAATCATTAAAATAGACATTATTACTTTGAAAAATTGCTCGATTGTATTCCCCTGAATACTAATTGCATCTCCAATATTTTATATTACTTTCTCATTCTTTGCAGAGTACATTAATATTCATTTCGAGAGTTTACGTATTAAACGAATTATAAAGCGGCCAAAAGTTTCCTAATTCGTTCCGTGCAACGCGCAGTTTAAGAGTTTGATCAATTTTAAAACGGTCATTTGTAGGATATACAGGGTGTTTCAAAATCCCTTCAACATCCGGAAACGAAGCGACATTTCCCTTTGCAAACATGGCGTCCGCGCGCTTTATTCAGGAGTTATCACCGTAGAACACGGACCAATCAGAGGGCGTCTACCATACTTTAAATTCTTGTACTGTTTTCACTGTTTTAAACTACACCTGCTCACTTTTTGTTATAAATGCATAAAGATCCGCTGTCTAATACTAATAATAACGTCGCTCTCGTTGAATTTTTCATTGGCCGTGTAATCACGGCAATGCCGATCGAAATCTGCGTATTGCTTCGAAATGGGAAATCGTTTCTCAGTTAGTACACCTCGCATTGGCACTTGGCCGATAAACGCAGCTACAATATCGGTTCCGCGTTCGATACGCCGCCGCGACGCGTATCTCGCGGCTACCTGACCGCAAACCGCGGACCACCAAAACATTTAGCAGCGATAGCCAGTCGAACCGGTTACGGTAATGCGCCAAATAATTCCGTCGAAATTTCCTAGGCGCAACGTACGTTTTTAGTCGCGAGGCAGAGTCACGCCGAAGTGGGAAGCAACGTTGGAAAGTTGCTCGCAAGAGTTTGCCGAACGTTTCGCGCTCAATTGCAGCCGCAACGCACCGAAGTTCCTGCGTCTTGACCTAGATCCTGGTTACCTGGGGTAGACCGCCGCGATTCGACGATGTCGATTCCGGTGAAACGCGTTTCGATCTATTCTGGCTCTGCTGCACAAGCCGCATCGCTTCGAACCGATGCGCTAGACAAGATGGTCCCTTTTCTTCCCTTTCAACCTTGCCCTGGCGGAACCGCGGCAAAGTTCGGCAAAAATTTAATCAACGATTGACGACTAAATTTCTACTTCAATCGTTAATCGCAATTTACAATTAATCTCCTCGTTTAGTCGTTAAAATTGTGGTTAACGATTAAATACTTATTAATCGTTAATCGCGATTAACGATTATTGATCGTCAATCGGATAATTGATTAATGATTAACTGCTGAAATTCTGAAATGAAATACGTAATCAGAACTGTATGAATACTGAAAAAAATGTAAACTGAGTTTAGGTGTATGTATTGTCGTTTGGTCCATAATACAAATTCTGTTTACGTGCCTTCTATGTTTTTCTTTTTCGACGATTCCTTTTTTTAATCAACGATTGACGATTTTTCGACGATTTCTTCATTTAATCAACGATTGACGATTCACTTCTCAATCGATCGAATCAATACAAATAATGATTGAAATTGTCTTTGTAGATAACAATTAACTTTATTATTTTAAATAATTCACATTTCGACTTGCTCTAATAATAAATAATTATTTTCGCTTTTTATTTCAATATCCAAATAACAAATAACTTGTTATGTAAGTTTTCATTTCAATAAATATTTATTGAAATAAATTTATTTATTGCCCAACACTGTGTGTGTGTGTGTGTGTGTGTATGGTATTATAGAAACAACAAGATTATGGAAAGACCTACTTTCTGTATCATGAATCGATAGACTATCGAATTCTGAATAAAAATGTATTGACCTCCATATGCCCTAAATCTGATAGTTAACGAGATATTATCGAAACAATTGTCTTTTTTCTTTGCATATTACCTCGTTAACTATTAGGTGTAGGACATATGAAGATCAACAATTTATACACAAAATCTGATACTCTATCGATCTATGGTAGAAAATATAGGACATTCCATTAAAAAAAATGAAGGTGACCTTCATATCTCTAAAAAACCTTACATAAAAATAAAAATTTTTGTGGCATCGTATGAGCCCCATTTTACCATTCAACTTCGTCCTTCAGACATTCGACGTATCTTTAAAAACAACAAAGATATTATATAGAGGTAGGAACGTTAGCTGACTCACCCTGTATATTAGGGGTGCAGCGTTGTCCGCGGAGTATTGCGTCAAGCAGCATCGAAACAGCATCGAAAGAAACGATTGAACCCGATACTTACTACCGGCATAGGCAGGGAAGAACAAAAGCGCGCGTCGAGAACTGTAGTAACGCAAGGCCTTTCCGTTTCGTTTCAGTCCATTGTGCTCGCGTCTGTCGGCGTACCGACTGGTTTTAATCGGCGCGCAACGCGTATTCCCATACAGGGAAGCGCAAGTTCGACCGTGCAGACAATCCAGTTTCGCTAGCGCGCACACCTATCCCCGGTTCGCCGAGATCGCGTTCAACTCGAATTCAATCTGTAATCCGATACTCGTCGAGTTACCGGAACGGGGGTGGGAGAACACGTTCCAGCGAAACTAGAGGCGAAGAGACCGATCGATATCCCTGGAAAAAGATAATTCTCGAATATCTGATCGATGCGAAATTTCCTTCGGTTGCAGAAACTCGGACAGCGTCGCGGCCCGGGGAAAACAAGGTGGACTCGATAGCGATCGAAGCTGCGTCGAAAGTACACCGCGGGGGTCTAAGGGAAATCGAGTTAACGTCGAGGAATCGAGTCCAATCAGCCGAGGTGGAGCAGCGAGGAAGAATCTTCGCCGTGGAGGAGAAAAAAAAAGAAGTGAAAATAGCGGAGGTGATATTAGATTTGTAGACGAGATTGGTTATCTAATTCGACTATCCGGATTGGCGGTGGAACGAGTGGGCTGTACGGTTCCGAGTGCTCGAACGGCCGAGACGACCGGCTAACCCTTGGCTAATGCCTTCTTGAGTCGATCGGTTCGCGATCGCGGTGCTGTTCGCGTTCGCGGTCTTCTCTACGTTCGCGTTGCGCAACCGTAGTCGAAAGTAGTCGAGAAAAAGCGGGACTTACCCCCAGCAACATGGCCGATCTCGAGAGAATCAGATTGGTGGTGTTGGGTGGTGCCGGCGTTGGTAAAAGCTCGATCGTGCGTCGCTTGCTTGGTCAAGGATTCAGCGAACGGTACAGACCCACTGTAGAGGATCTCTATTCGAGGGAATGCGTGGTGGGTACACTCACGTTGAAAGTGGATCTGCTGGACACGGCGGGTAAGCACAATCGACTGTGCATCATCTAAAGCTAGCCTAATTCTAGCCGAATCAATCATTGTACCCACGCAATTCCAGGTGACCTGCAGTTCCCGGCTATGAGAAGACTCAGCATCGCCACGGCACACGCGTTCCTACTGGTCTACGCTACCACCTCGAAGCCCAGCTTCGAGTGCGTCAAGCAATGCTTCGACGAAGTCAGGGAGAATCGGTCCGACTTTCAGGTATTGCGATACGCGACTGTAACAAGTAGTCCAGTCAACGAAAAGTTATAGATGGGGACACGTAGAAGTCACCTTTTGCGGTTTTCCGCTTATATCTCGGAAACTATGTGCCCTAGCGATAAGACCATTCCATACAAAATTAAAGCTGACAAAATGTGCAACAGGATTGATTCGATTCAGTTTTTCGCTATCTAGCATAGTTTCCGAGATATCCGCGATCAAAGTTCACTAATTGTGCTGAAACTAGTCAAGTAAGGCAAAAATTTCTTTTTCAGAATTAGTGAAGTTTGAGCGCGGATATCTCGGAAACTATGCGAGATAGCCAAAAACTGAATAGAATCAATCTTATAGCACATTTTGTCAGCTTTAATTTTGTATGGAATGGTATTATCGCTAGGACACATAGTTTCCGAGATATAAGCGGAAAGCCGAAAAAGGTGACTTCTACGTGCCCCCCTGCAGCCCGCACACCTCCTAGGAGTAGGGACTTTTAGTATACATATTTACCTCCTAACTAGTCCAAACAAAGTCCCAAAGTTAAAAATTGTGTTCCTTCCAGTTCCCTCTAGGTCCCCCTTATGAGCATTCGTTGACTGGACTAAAGGAAATCTATTATTCAAGATATTGTTTACATCAGGCAGTTCCAACTTACAGCTCGCGAGCTATGCGAGGTGCCTTTCCCCGCTTATTGTTAGATTCTTCACCCACTCTTAAACTTCATTGTTATACAGTCGGCGTACGAAGTATTCGTACACATCGAAGAAACGAATTACTTTTTCAAAATTGGACCCAACAGCTTGAGTTTCTTTTCAGACGTTAGAAGGATTAGTTTACTAGCTAATGTGTAACTTCTTTTTTTAATTGTTATTAGTCGCAATTGCGAAGGAAACATTTTTTATCTGTACCTGTAATGAAAATTTAGGAGGCGCCTTTGGTAGGTCTAGTTATAACAGCTTTCAAGGACAAGCTCTGTAGCGCCGGTTTTGATCGATTTATCGTGGGCTGTTCTCGACAGGAAGTGCCGATAGTCGTCGCCGGAAACAAGCTGGATCTTGCGACCACGCGTAGGGAAGTGACCATCGAGGACGTGAGCGAATGGTTGTACTGCAAGCTGCCGAAGCTCCGCGCGAAAGCGATGGAATGCTCCGCCAAGGATGACTACAACATCAAGGACGTTTTCCGGTGTTTCATCACCCTGTCGAAAATAGTGCCGAAGAGCCATCCCGGTGAAACGGACGAATCGGGCCTCAGACGAAGATGTTCTGCCTATGGTTCACGCAGGTACATACATACTGTGGTCAGATGCAGTGGTGTGCGAGAGATCCCGAGAAATCCCGGAACCCGATGCTTGACGGGATTCCAAAAATGTTCGAGTTTCCCGGGGGTGTTCGGGCTTCCTGTGAATCTCTTCGGGATTTCCGATACTGTACGCAATCTTTTAAAATCGTTTTTTAGTAATAAATCCGGAACATTTTCGGGAAACCCGAACACTCTCAGGAATCCCGAATGTTTGAAGATCCTGTCCCGATTTCGAAAATAGTTTCCGACCCAACCCGGTTTCGCACACCACCAGCGAGATGACAAGAAGGTCCCCGGGGAAGACTTGTCCCTCTACGACGCTATGCCATGGCGGCCTGTGTCCGATATTGGCAGAGAGGGGGTAACTTTTCCCTTCAATTCGTGCTTCCTCCCCTCATCTGGCGACGGACACTCCGCTGTCAGAGACCTTCTTGTCATCTGACCACAATACATACATAAATACATGCATATTGCGATACACTTTAATCGCGAGATCCATCGCTCAATGTCACGCAAATTTTCTCATAGAATCGATTTATATTTCCTCCCCGAGTTAAATTACTTCTGGACGCGCGACACGACACGACACGACGCGACGCCAGAGGTCTGCGTGAAAATTAATTTCCGTTGGCCGACCGCCCCGCTTCGGCAAAAGGCGAATGAAAAACGCTCGACAATGAGTCGATTAACCGAGCGATCGATCGGCTAGTGTTCGCGGTAACGTTGGCAACGTTGATAACGTCGGTTTGCGTTCCCTCGCGTCGGTTTGCGTTGCATTCTGCCGTTGTACCGTCGCGTCGTGTCCAATCGCAACAGTGATCGATCTGAAAAGAATCACTTCGGTAGGTCCGGCAGTCCACATGGTAGAACGGCTGTCACCGGCGGACCTGGTGGGAATTCTCATCAAACGGGCACGCCGCAATCTTCGAACGCTGGCAACGAAGAAGTGGTCAAGAGTAAACCGCGCAGCCGTAGCCTGATCAGGCGCGCCTCACGAAAAACGAAGCAACAGATCAGAGATACACATACCGATGACTGCAACATCTCCTAACTCGATCGTCTCGCAAGCCAATCCTTTCTATTCCGCAAGCTCCCCCGATCCGTACTCACGTCCAACGATTTTAGCAACCTAGACCGGATGTCAAGAAGCTTCCGTCGGCGTTGCGGAAGTACATTTGCCCGAGAGAACGCACGATGCTAGCTGGAACGCAAAAGAAAGTCGGTATACCTGCAGTTGAATCGATTTCATAGATCTCGCGTTGATCTCGAAAGACGAAATCCGACCGGAATGTTCCTATCAGTCCCAAACCTTTCGCAAGCAGTTCTGTTGTTCCCCGAAGAACGTTTCTCCGTTACGACGCGTTCTCACGAATCAAAGTTAATTGATTCATAGTTAAATACGACTTGAATCAGATCTCTTCACACGTTGCGCGAATGGTAGCGATTAGTTGAATGCGAATTTGACATAATCAACTGAAATTCACACGTTTTAAGACAGGTTTCAAGTTGGAAGGAAATGGTGGATGACTCGTCACTTGAACGATAAGTTTGAATGGGTAAAACTGGTGAAACTTATCTTGATCCACTAAAAAGTTGATAGACTCTGTTGAAATAAAAGGTTCTCGCTAAAGATTTCATTCAGACATTCACGTGTTTCAAGTTGAAAGCAAATAGTGGATGACTCGTCACTTGAACAATATAAAGTTTGACTGGCTGAAACTTCTCTTGATCCACTAAAAAATTTATCGACTCCGCTGCAACAGAGGTTAGGTTCTCGCTAAAAATTTCATTCAGAAGTTCACAAGTTTCAAGACAGGTTTCAACTTGAAAGCAAATGGTGGAGCAGGTGGATGACTTGTCACTTGAACGATAAAGTTTGACTGGGTGAAACTTCTCTTGATCCACAAAAAAGTTGATCAACTCTGTTGCAACAGATCCTCGCTAAAGATTTCATTCAACTCTCGTCGATCAACTATAATCGGTGAATTAAACTTTATTCGTGAGAACGCGGCAGTAACTCCAATATTTTTACGAGCGTTATCTCGCGCGACTTCGTTGAAATCGTTCGATCGAGCAGTGCTCGAGCACAGTGTCGATACCGATCGAAACGAGCAGGCCAGGTAGTTTGTCAACAAGTTCCAACGACTGTCAGAGTGTCAGCAGGGCCCGCTCTAGGGGGGGGGACAACCCGGGCATTTGCCCGGGGCGCCAAAATTTTGGGGCGCCATTTTGGCTTTGGCTGTAAGTGTGAGAAAAATATTGATGTTTTAAATATTCAATTAATAGAAAATTTCAGACTACCCTTGCCAGACAATTTTGCTAAAAAAAAAACGTCATTTTGTTCAGCGCGGTGCTTAGTGCTTAAAAAGGGGCGGCAGTTCGTTTTTTTGCCCGGGGCGTCGTAACCGCTAGAGCGGGCCCTGGTGTCAGAGATGTTGATAGATTCAAAGTCGGGGAAAGAAAAAACAGTTGTGTCAAGCACTGTAACAGTTCCGTTCAGCAGCGAATCCTTCAAAAAACCAGCAAAACGGTCGCGCGACTCGTAGGTGACAGCGCGTGTCCAGACTAACACGCGATTTGGACCGAACGTGTCCCGACAAATATCCTCTCCGTCCTCTTGTTGTATGTACATAGACATAGCCCGTTCGTGTCTGCGTTTTTCTGGCACGTTGCCTTTTTTCCAGTGACAACCAGCTGGAAAAAGCTAAGCTAAAAGACAACGTATCCACCGAAATCCTGGAATAAAGCGAGCTGTGTACACACGTGAAACAGGAATCGTCGTATCGAGCGTATCGGAATTTGAATTTTACACAATAAGCTTAGGTTTGAAACGTTTCTTAATTTTCGCGCGCCGCTTCAGACCATCATTTTCAAATATTTATCATTTAACAATTTTAGAAAAGCTACATCAGACCTCTGCACTTCTGAAATAACTTTATTTTATGATTCCTTCCATGCCTGTGATCACTTTTGGCAGAACATATTATTTGTTATTTTATTTTAGAATAATTCGAAGTAATCGCGAAATTGTTCTACAAAATTGTATTCACCCTTTGTTGCATATTATTTTGAGGATTATTTCGTTTGACAAACTTGAAATAAAGAAATACCGAAATTAATGTACTAAATATCTGAAATTGCTCTCTATTATGTCAAATAGATCAATATTATTTTTTATTTTTAATCTTTGCTCAGGTCTGAATTGCATACAATTCTTCTGGCATGAAACGTTTTCTTGTATACAGGGTCTACAAGTGGAACAAAATTTAAGGGGTGGCCGATTTTAGGTTATAGCGGATTTTAAAGAGTGGGGAAGGTCAATGTCGTTCAACGATTAAATTTAAGTAAAGAGGTATCAATTAATTGGTGAAGCGTATACACAAAGTAAAAATTCATTGAACGATAGTCAAGTATAATAAATGGACGAATTCTGTAACACTGAGTAAAAGCGGTGCGCGACGCGTCTCCATTGTATCGCTATTTGCACGGATCTTGCAAACAATACCTACCATACGTAAGACAATGCCAAAGCATTCCCTTTTAGAAGCTCAGCCGTGTAAGTCGATTCCGAGCCGCTGCAGATACAAATATCAATTATTGCCCTTGAACGTATAATACGTATTCATACGCTGAAATACGTGCACGTGTATTGGCAACGTGTATGTATGCGATGCGATTGCATTTCTCCCTTTCTCGTACAAACACACCAGACCAATTTTACCAAATATATATTTTGTGACTGTCTGTTCGTCTAAAGTGTAAGCACAAAGTAATTTTTCTGTATTCGTTGAGAATGCAACGTTCTTCTTCGTTGGGCGTGCGTGAATTCGGTGCGTTTATCGAAGAGCTTCGAGCGCGCTATGCATAAGGAAGCTATAAGAAAGCAACAAGGAAAACAGTAAAAAAAAGAAAGATATTTTTATTACTAAACGTTGAATTCTTTTTTTCTTCCTAATCTTGATCTAGCTTCTACGCTCGAAACCGTACTCGAATTACCGACGCGCCCATTGTTTTATCCTAGTACAGTCTTTTGTATTACAATTAGCATTCCACTATATAGCTACGTAAATATTTCGAAGAAGGAATGCTGTATCGATATCAAAGAAAAATTGTATTGGTGAATACAATGAGTGTAAATAAACGATAAAAAAAAATATGCTACGCATATGTATATCGCGAAAGGAAAGAGCGAATAAATATTTCAACGCGACCAATTTAGCTCTTGCTTCTATTCCGTATTACAAATGTGAACTGCACCAACCGATCGTAGTCTTTTCTGCTGTTTGCTATTGTTGTCGATGTGTGTAGCCTGTAGTAGTCGTAATCGTCGCGCGTCGCCGTTTACATTATAATAAAATTAAGGCGACAACGAAAAGAAACGCGTGAAAAACGTATAAAGAAATTTCTCAAGAAGAGATAGTAGTGATATTGGAATTGGTATCAGAGTTACATCCGTTATCAGTCCCATGAAATAAATTTTTGAAATGTTGAACGTAAGCTTGACAGTGTTCTCCCTTCGCGAAGGCTGTCGTATTGTGCAGCCTTAAATTACGCTGCTCGAAAAACTTGAAAACCGAGAAGAACAACGTAGCGTCCTCTGTGGCTTTCGCTGCTTCCAGGATTTTTCTGGCGGAAACTTGATCCGCCATCCCCACCGATCGAACATATCTGAAACAGAATGCAAAATGTAATACATAATCGAGAAACGAGGATGAAAGGAGAGATTCCATAGTAGACATTCGATAAGTGGCTGCGCTAGGAGTTCCAGAACTCATTAGGTTACAATGTAATTAAGGTATAATATAGTATGTGCCTATAATTATGAAAGTGGTCCAAGTCTTTTAAATATCTCGGAACAAGAAATTGTACATGACACAGACCACTTTCATAATTACGGGCGCGTATGTATTAACGTAATTAACCCTCGGCCGACGGACCCTTTTCGCACTTTTACAATTGAGGTTATCAATTCTTTTTAAAACACAGTTTTCAAGCTACTTCTTGTAGATACATTAATCTTTCTATCGCTCTTAATGTGGCAGCTATTCATTCAATTGACTCGTCAGAAATTTACGAATTAAATTACGATTTTAAGGGTCAGAATAAACTCGGACACCGTCGTCGAAGGGTTAATATCTACAGTTCGCGAGATATTCTGTACGGGGTATCTCGCCCAGTTTATGTACCTTAAATACCTCATTTAGTATTCATAACGAGAAAGAAATACCAGAGGGAAATTAGATTAGAAAATTACTAGATTAAGACCTGAAGCTCTGCACCTAAATACGAGAAAATTAGTACTGCTATGTTACAGTCGCCTTGTTATATCCTACAATTTTTAAATAAAACACTTTTCGTAAAAAAAAAGGTGAAAATATCTCAATAAAACAATATTATATATGTATAGAAATTCCGTGAGCAGAAAGACGAAAGTTAAACGTGAGACAGTGTGTGTTCTTGGTAAGCGGCAGAGTAGTAAGTAATCATTATTTATTAGACAGCTACTTATCAAATGCTTACTGTATAAGGGTAGCGATAATACAACTTACCGCAATGCTTGTAAAATATGACCTTTCGAAAGAAGGACTTCGATTATTTCTTCGTGAGCGTTCCCCAATCTTTTCAGCATGTCCAAGGCAAGCTGATGGGCAGCCGGATAAAGGTTCTCCAAAGAAAGCAACAAACACGCCAGAGGTTTCGAATCTGCTACCACATGATATTGCAGCAACTGATGAAGCTGGTAGTATGCTTTCCGTTGCACTAATGTCGTGATCACTAACTCGTGTAAGTAATGCTGCACGGGTATTCCGTGTTCCGCCAACGATCTAGGATAACAGAAACGTTAGGGACATTGTTCAGTGAGCGGTAAACAACACCGAGAGTACACAGCTTACCTGATGTACTCCAGAAGAACCCACACGATCATTTTTGGCTCGATCGTATTTTCTGGGGATAATATGTAGCTGTAAGTGTCGCTCTGGTCGAGTAGAAGTTTATATTTGTAGTTCTCTGGCGGTGCACCGATGCTTTTCACGTTGTTTTGTAAAGGAGTTCCCATCTAGAGCAAACAATATCTAGTAAAGAAGGTTTCCGATACAGGAAACAATTAACAAAATAGAATTACCTGACTTTGAATTTCGCTTTCCAAATAATTCCTATATACGGAATTCAGTTTATCGAATATAATCGGCATGTCCATCAAACTAACAGGCAGCTGCATCATGAAATTCTGCAGCTCTTGTACCAACACCTTTTTCGCGTTCGTCCGTTGCATTAGAAATTCTACCAACAACACTTTGTCGGTGATCAGTTTCACCAACGCTTCCAGTTTCAGTTCCACGTACCTAACAAACAATTATTACTCTATTCGTTCTACGTGTGTTTCTTTCGTTTGATTATTGTAATACGCTGTATTCGAATTTTAAAGGACTTACCTACCATAGGCAACCTAGCTTCACATCTATCACGATATTTGGCTGAAACACAACCCAGTTCGGTGAATCTATGAAACGTTCAGGAAACCCAACAGCTTATCTATGCACGGTTCGGTATTATAAGTTAGAAATTAAATATTGTACACGTTCTCTTTGTCAAGGATACACAGTTGGCAAGGTTGATACGCTTGCTCCGATAAAGTTGCCCCCGGCACCTTCAAATTGTACGGTTTGATGGGTTTCGCTGGTGCTACGCTGCTATGATGCATTACAGTTCCATCGCTCACTCCCGGCAACATAATGTCAAAAATCATTGAGGTCTGTAAACCAATGATTCCATCGTTTTAGTTTCCACTTCTGTCCCCAGTTTTCAATATTAGTCTCATGCTAGTTTACTAACTTTTGAAGCTTGATGATGGACGATGATAAGATTGTCTACGACGTTAATAGCAAATCTACCATTGACGTCGAGTTGTAAAATATGACTCCGCTTGATCGTTGTCATCCTGCGATAATAAAAGATCAGCTAGAACACGAATAGGCTAACCACTACTGTGAAATATGCGAATATTATATTTACTTGTGGACAGTGTATACATAAACGGATGCAGTTCCCGTTGAACGATTTGCTCCTGGTTGATGTCGCAATAAGATAATACAAGGTGTTCCGTACAAAACTGCTAACGCCACGTCCCGCTCGCAAACCGCCAGCTTCCCAGGTTTCATTGCGCCAGGCTCCACTAAAGCAATTAATTATAATTCTCTTCTCGTCACATTGTCTGCGATTATTAATTAATAACTCTAGTTTCTCTCACTTTCAAATTTTGTCAATTTATGAAGATTTCCAGGTGTTACGTGCAACGCCTGCATCTGATTGCCCATTGTACCAGACGATAATAGTACCAAGTAGCTTTGCGGGCAATAGACAAACCAATTTACACCTAGAATTAGGCATTTCAGTGCCCGAACATTTCGTTTCTCTGAATTTACCTGAAATATTAACAAATCCACAAAATATTCGTGTCTATTTTCATGATCGGGTCGTTGCAAATTAGTCAATCATACAAAATGCTCTCTTTCCTACTTGAAATAGCTCGACTCCGTAATCAGTGACAAATAGTATTTCATTTCCATGTGTCCAAACGAATCCCAATATAGTTGCGTTCTTTCCTTTACATGGTTGCGAATATTCAATATTATCTAATCCTGCGACGGGAGAATAATTAACAAATTCTACCGATGCATTAGAACGTTGTATAGCTAAGATATTCATGTCGGGAGAAAACTTGATGGAAATCACAGGTCCTTTATCTTCCATTCTAAAGTTTATGTTATGGTTCGGTCCTTTCACCAATACACTCGCAACTCCTCCTGATCGAACAGCAAATACCTAAACGCAGTATATTTTGTTTTAACGTCTTTGTAATACGGTAGTAATTGATACTCTTATTTTTGTTTACTTACTTGTTGCTTCGAATCATCGAAAAATACATTTGTAAGACAACTGACCGATTCAAATTTAATTGGATCAGAAGACAGCTCCAAGTAATGATCACCGTTTGTATCTTGCTCCTCAGTTGCCATGTCACACTGATTACCACGAAAATTTTATATTGTATATATATATATTCCTTCTGTTGAATTCTGTAAAAGTTGCATGTTTAAATTAAAGGAGAGTGAACCAAATGAAATTTTCAATATTTATAATACATATACCTCTGTTAGTAGGCAATTGCGTTTTATTTCCAGATCTTCATCAATGTATTATTTCGCAAACATTTTCTATGTAATTAAGGAATAAACATTTTCTAAGGTTAAATCACACTTTAGTAAATACAACAAAATATTGAATATTATTAAGATATTTTTAGATAGAACACCCTGTTTCTTAATCGTACACAGAAAAGGTTTTAACCGTCCGATCATAAAGCAGCAACATGTAAAATATTGATAACAATCACTTCTACCATAAGAACACAACTGAACACAACTCGCAATTTACAGCCGATGACACCAATTGGTACCAATCGTAACAGTGACGTGACGTGACACACAGTGACACATGCGTGCACATGCGTGACACTGTGATCGACACCAGAGAGGATATGAGAGTGCTCTGCAGCAATAACCTAAAACTTGCGATATGTCAATTATGTTTGTCATTTCATCGTCGTGTCCCCATCGCGCACGCGCAACGTTGCTCCCATTCGCCCCACTCCGCGCGACCAGTCTACGGCTAGAATGCTGGAATGGAATAGTGGAAGGGGTATGTAGGGGAGTATACCAGAGTATACCCATGGGTGAAGCAAAGAGGATTAGTCAGGATTAGATTAGTCCCAATTAGTCCTCTTCAGTCCTCTTTGGTGAGAAGCAGCAACAGCAACATGTATTTTTCGAGCCAGCGTCGCCCAGGTCTGTGCAGGTCTGTATAATAAGACAATCCTCTTTTCAACCATTTTCAACCAAGAAGAAATGCGGTGAAAGCAGCACTGTACTCGAGCGATTCACGGGAGGAGTTACGAAGAAAAGCTGATCTTCCAGAACCTGTTTATCAGATTTGTCCTGCAAATCATCTTCTGTGTTCGCGCAAGTCAAGGTTTGTAAAAATTTGACTAATAGTTGACTAATAAAGAAAAATAATCAAACTAAATGAAAAAATATAATATGTATTATTTCCTACTTAATTCATTTATTATCCCTTCTGATATTGAGTAGTCTGAATTTAAAATTATTAATTTTAAATTGTCAGTAAAAAGGACGAGTTTTGTGGTGTATATCAGTGTATATATATGTATTTGGTACAATAGAAATTTGTAGGGGCTCTGTTCCCCCACTCTCTTCGGTGCTGACATCTGCCACATTAGTGCGAACTACCCTCACCGACGATGCGGCCCTGTAAAACGACATTAGCCAATCACATCAGTAGACGCGACGGTACTGCCCTCTTAAACAAATGCAGCTTCGGCCGGCCGGCTGCCTTCAATTTGCCTTCGGCTATTGCCCTCCGCTATTAGACGGCAAAAATAGCTACTAATACGCGCGGAGAATCCCAGCCAGAAATCGAGAATTTGGTTATCAGGGTAGCGAGTAAATAGTAACTAGTCGATAGTTGAATTTAGTCGATAGTGTCCATCACTACAATTTACGTACAATTCTGGACAGTATATACAGAGAGGATAAGAGAGTGCTCACGCCCGGGTCTGAGTTGCCACCACTTTCTGGCACGCTCACGGTTAGCACGGAACAGCTCCTAGACCGACGGTAGAGCCCGTTTTTACCACGAAACAGCGACCATACCATGCAGCAGCATGTTTTAGCATGAAACAGAACCTTTACTAGCCTGTGGCATAAATCAGAACTAGCTTCAAACGATGCTTCGTGCGATATAACCATGTACAGTAATTTCTCGTTCGTTGCGAGTAAAAGCCTAATGGAAAATTAACAATTCCATCACTGCCATTACATACATTGTAAGAACTCACGGGCCTTTAAATTGTGCCGGCGACGGCGACACGCTTCGGTCACCCGATCCGTATTTCATTCTGTCCTTCTCTATGTTCGGCTCCCTATTGA
Organism: Lasioglossum baleicum; assembly: GCF_051020765.1. Classification (NCBI taxonomy): domain Eukaryota; kingdom Metazoa; phylum Arthropoda; class Insecta; order Hymenoptera; family Halictidae; genus Lasioglossum; species Lasioglossum baleicum. The sequence continues at coordinate 9,280,452 of NC_134934.1, forward strand.
AGTCTCGCTCGGCGCGGTCGGCGTGTATCTGGACGCAGTCATAAATCACGAAAGGCTTCCCTATTTGCTCGTTGCGAACTCAAACCCCCGGCAGTTTCGCAACGAACGAGAAATTACTGTATTAGAAATTGCTAAAATTCGATGCGGTAATACATAATTCTAACAAATATTAATAAGTAGTTTTTTATTAGAGGAACGCCTGTGGACTTGACATAAAAAGTGTATAGAATTGACATAAAGAGTAATAAAAATAACAATTGCAATTAAAATCACAATAAACATAATAAAAATTAAAATTGCAATTACAATTAAAATCACAATAAAAAAAGATTAAATGAGTTTAAGTGCCGATACACTATTTTTAACATATAAAAAGTATTAATGAGGAATATAAATATTGTTACTTATTGTGGCTTCTAAATTATTTATAGAATTTATTTTGCATAAAGATCCGCAGTCTGCGTACTTATCACACACATTTTAAATCAGAATAACTTTTTTATGAATGGAGCAAACGACTTCAATTTCTCTGTAAGGCTAGAATAAGAAATGGTTTAGTAAATGATGTCTAAAAAATATGTTGAAAATTGAGTAAAAAATATGTTGGAAATTGGAATTGCGAAAAAAATAGTGAAAATTGATTTTTACAACTTGTTTAGCTCGGCCAATAACGAAAGTTTAAGAGATGTGTTTGGTAAGCTCGTATTATTATCTCGTTGATTTGAATTATAAACGATTAAAAGTGGTGAAAAGGCCGAATGTCATGGAAAATTGCAATTTTTATTCTACGACTTCGAATAAATCCACGAATAATTTTACGAATAAAACCACTATGCACATGCCTTTTTTTAATCGGAATAACGCGACGAAGCAACCGCGTCACTTACATGAAAGAAATATGAAAAATAAATAAGGTCTGCAATTCACTTGTTAGTGGTTTCATGCCGATATACCTGGCTGGCCGTCGGCCGTCGGGTTGCCCAGCCGCGTTTATTGCACCACTTGGCTAAGGCTCCCGAGGCCCTCGTCACATCATCGCCCTAGCCAGCAGAGATGGGCAAAAATTGTATTTGAATACAAATTTCGAGGATACTTTCACGAGTAAAACCACTAGACACAGTCCGAATTCTATCGAGTTTAGTCTTTTCTTAATCGGAAGAACCCCGCGAACTGGCTCGTGTCACTTTCGTGAGGGCATCACGAAAAATAAACAAGTTCAGCATTCACTTGTCAGCAGTGATGCCAGAGCTGTGGTACTATAAACCAGTGTGTCCAGACAGGGGTAATCGAAAAGGAATCGGGGGGAATACAAGTACCCCCTCTCTGATGACCAGAGTAATATGTGACACGTTGCGCGACGAGAATAGAGTGAGGCAGAGTGGAATGAGGCGAATGGAAGACACGTTGCGCGTGCGCGGTAGGTACTGAACGGTGGAATAGGATAGTGGAAGGGGATAAGGTGGAGAGCCTGGAAGGGGAAAAGATGTTGGTTTCACCATCAATCTGGCCACACTGTACTAAACCATACTGAACCATACCCCCACCATAGCCTACTATTGCCCCTCCGTTGTTTTCCAACGCGCCCGCGCGCTACACTACCAGCGTACCTCTCCGGATACAGTCACTGATATGTATATATGTATATCAGTGGATACAGTAGAGTGATACGCTGGTAGTGTAGCGCGCGGGCGCGTTGGAAAGGAACGTAGGGGCGATAGTAGGCTATGGTGGGGGTATGGTTTAGTACCACAGTACCGCGGCTCTGGCATCACTGCTTGTCAGCGGTTTCATGCCGAGCTACCTGGCTGGCCGGGGGGACTCAGAACCCGGGCGTGAGCACTCTCATATCCTCTCTGGTATACATATATTGGCTAAATTAAACGCGATGATATAACTAGTATATTTCGGTTATATGTAACTGATATTCAAACTTTATTGTATTTTGCTGAAATCGTTCTTTATTATTACGTTTTTACACATTTCAATATGGTACAAATGCATAAAAGCCATAATTTAATAGTAAAAATAGTCGAGAACGTTATTCAACATATACAGGGTGTCCCAAAACAAGTGAAAATCCCGAAAGGGGGTGGTTCCTGAGACCATTCTAAGAGACATTTTCCTTTGCACCAATGTCAACTGCGGCTTTGTTTAGGAGTTATTAACGAAAAACACGGACCAATCAGAGCGCGCCCTGGCCCGGCGCGACAAGCCGCGCCGGCAAGCGAGTGTCGGCGGTACGCCGCGACATCGCAACGAACAAGAGTTTCTCGATAATGTGAACCCTCTCCGATTTCGATGAGCTTTGGATAGTCTTTGGAAGTCTAAAGAGAAATGTTGTTCAGAATCATGGTCTTGACAACATATCCAAAGCTCATCGAAATCGGAGAGGGTTCACAATATCGAGAAACTCTTGTTCGTTGCGATGTCGCGGCGTACCGCCGACACTCGCTTGCCGGCGCGGCTTGTCGCGCCGGGCCAGGGCGCGCTCTGATTGGTCCGTGTTTTTCGTTAATAACTCCTAAACAAAGCCGCAGTTGACATTGGTGCAAAGGAAAATGTCTCTTAGAATGGTCTCAGGAACCACCCCCTTTCGGGATTTTCACTTGTTTTGGGACACCCTGTATATGAAGAAATAAAAGATTCCTTCAATCACTGCGTCACCTTTGGAATTCCACAAACGAACAGAATAATTATTCTTACTTTAACATTATTTTACCTAAATAAAAGTATAACTTTCTTTCACAGTGAGTGAAAATATATCTATAATATACAGGATGGGGCAATAACTAAGTCCACCTTGAATATCTCCGTTATTTGCAATAATATGGAAAAATGTTATCAACAAAAATTGCACGGTACAGGGGGGGGGGGACATGTTGTGACAAAAACATTTTTTGCGTGGGTGGAGGCATAGAGGAGATTTCAAGGTCACCTTGATTTTTTTTAACAGAATGTCCTATTTTTGATCTAATTCTGAGTATAAAAGTGTTGACCTTCATATGTCCTAAACCTAACAGTTAACGAGATATTATCCAAAGAAGAATGAAAATTATTTCGATAATATCTCGTTAACCATTCGATTTAGGACATATGGAGGTCAATACATTTTTACTCAGAATTCGATGTTCTATCGATTCGTGATACAAAAAGTAGGTGCTTCCATTTTAAAAAATCAAGGTGACCTTCGAATCTCCTGTATGCCTCCACCCACGCAAAAAATGTCTTTTTAACAACATGTCCCCCCCTGTACCGTGCAATTTTTGTTGATAACATTTTTCCATATTATTGCAAATAACGGAGATATTCAAGGTGGACATAGTTATTGCCCCACCCTGTGTATTTTTATTTTTATTAGGCACGTTTATATAGTTCCTTCGAAGATACGAGACGGAATCAAGTCGAATTCATTCAAAATAAAATTCATTAACTTTCATAGAACAAAAAACAAGAATTTCGTATGATTTTTACATAGTCGAATAGTTTCTATATATATTTTAAATATTACTATAATAATACTAAAGGAAAAGCATAACATCGGAATATATGTTATCATCTTCTCGGCTATTTTCTATCGATAGAAGAACCTCTAATAATCTTCGAAAGCATTGCATGGCAGGTATATCGGCGCTAACACAGCCAGAGTCGCCAGACTTGTGTCCCCACTCCCCACTCTACCTTCCCCTTCTACGACGTTATTCCCGGCCACGTGACGCGTCCGGTACTGGCAGAGAGAGAGGGTAACTTTTTCCCCTGAATCCGTGCTCCCTCGTCTCATCTGGCGACTCCGAACATAGCAAGATCGCGACCGAAAACGAGGAATACATAATCGGTCGGCAAGCATCAACTGCCGCAAAGCCTCTTTATTTCGCTACGAATAAATGTTTACAAAAACAAAAGTGAGCTAAAATAAGGTAGGTATATCGAACTAAAACGAAAATTCTTATAGAATTTCACTTTGTCTATATTATATCTTTTAACTTATCGGAACTATTCATATACAGAAGATAAAGTTCTATTTTATTTAAATTTCGCAAATTTCACCTACAAAAATATATGTATAAATTTTCTAGATTCTTTTCAAAGATCCGCAGTTCGTTACTAATGCACCAATGAGATTTCTTTATCGATAATGAAAAGGGGGAGAAACGTTGGTAAATAATACGGATCAATGTCGTTCGATCGTCTAGTTGACATTCTAGCCACTTAGCTGTCAAGTCAAATCCATGTGGAACCTGGAACCTCATGAAAACGATATGACAATGATTAACGAAAGTGCGATGCAAGGGACAATATTCGTAATCCTTTCTACCAGTGCGTAGCTAGGGCTAATATCACATTTTCTCAGACGCAAAACGTATTGCATACCGAATTGTCAACGATGGCTAAACTGAAAGTATAATAGTTAGAGAGTTTCGGCAGCGTATCGAAGTAATAATTGCAAGTTCGTATGAAAATCTGATAAAAAAAAGTCTCTCACGAAAGTATTTGATCGAGACAGCAACCATGTTGAACGCGAAATAGTCAAAACAGTCACTGATCTCAAAGTGTATTCAGACTTTGAGTATTTGGAGAACACGTGTCAGCTTTCCCGACGAAAAGATAAATGTTGAGAGTATGATCACTGATCGGTAAGGTTTCGTACATATGTGTCTTGGTAATGAATTAATGAATACGCGAATTATAAGATTGGTATAATGCAAACAAGATAAACGTCGATTAAGAGAAACACGGAGAGTCTCCTACACGCTGCTTCAAGTATTCTATTGAACAGACTTCTCGACACCGTTTTCGCGTCAATGGAACACAAATGGGTAAAATAGGCAGTACAAAATGTTTCGAGTTAGCTACAATCACGTAGAATCTTATACGCAGTCCGTAGTTGATGATCAAGGTAGCGAGACTCGAGAAACCTATTCAACAACGATGTCTTCGGTTTCACGAGCCGCTACATTTTGCCTATCGTACAGTGCAATCGAGAATGTGACGAGGGGCCTACATAATCGGTCACCGCGAGAAGAATACCATAGTTTGCTTCGGGATGGGACCGCGCTCCTCGAAGCGATTCGAACACGCTAGATAGGAATGTATATGAAAAATAGAATTTCTCGCAATGGGGCACGTTACAATGAACGCGTGTCGCGTTAGGTGTCACCGGATGATCTCACGGCGGAAGAATGTTGCACAGTTAAACGGTGTTTCTACTTCTAAGATCCGTTCAATCGAGAATTCCAGTGTCGCGGCGCGAGACACGGTAACTCGGCGTCCACCGAGCATGTTTTGAGCAATTACTTCCTCGACAGAGACAAACGCAGCTTCACTTTGGGAACGACGACGACCGCTAAAAATCGGGAGTAGAACGATCCTCGGTTTGCAAACCGTTTGAGAATGTCAACACGCGTACAGAGATCGTTAGAGTGGTCGGTTGCGCGGTATTAGAGCGTCATCGCGTGTCTGCAACACGTTCTCTATCAGTCGTGCGCAGCGATCGCGGCGATTCGTTGCAGAATTGCGCGATGGCTTTCTACGGGGATATATGGTTCCTATCGATACTCTCGTCACGTCCTCGACGAGCCGAGGCGGAGAGCGAGCGGGACAGAGAGAAACGAAAAGAGAGAAAGGAAGTGGTGAGAGGAAGGACGACGAGTCTCGGAGTTGGCTCTCGCGTCGGTGTCTTGATTAATTAAGCGGAGACCACCGAGTGCATGTCGCTCATCTTCTTAGTCAGTTCTTGCAGAAAGTCCCTGTAGATCAGCGAATCGATGTTGGAGGATAGTACGTAGAGGATCCACCAGTCGCCCAGCTCGATCTTGTTGCTGATGCTGTGGCAGGTCTCGATGGACAGGAGCCGCGAGGACAGATGAAGCAGCCGGGGTCTGACGACCGGGGCAAAGATGATCGCGGCTCTGTACACCATCAGACCCAGCAGCAATATGGAGAGGATCGTGAACCAGAACCAGATGAAGATGTAGGTCTTCTCGTTGACGATGTTCAGAGGCAACACGCAGAGGGAGTCGTGTTGCTGTATCGTTCCCGAGGCACCGTATTTGTAGAAGAGGCACTTGGTTACTCGTGGGAACACGTAGACCATAGGGTCGACGCGTTGTTCCTGTGGCTCGTCGGAGAACTGCAGCACGCGTAGCCCGTAGCTGAGGAACTCGCCGTCGAAGAAACGATTCATCAGGTACATTTGAAGGAATATGTTCACCAAGCAGAGGGCCTCGCAGGCGAAGTATCGGTACGCGTACATGTTGTGACTCTGAAAGAAGAAGCAGTGGGTGAATTGACACGAATTGGTCTTGATGAAGGCAAATTGAATCTAACCCGGTCGTCTCATTCTACATCCCCGGCTAGTTTCCCCCGTTTCTTCTGCTCGATCTTTATCGCATGCCATTGCACCCGTATTTGCTTGCCATTGCTAGTCGTATCGGCTACTTCGAGAATATTGAGAAATTGTGACAGTTGCGCTAATTGTCTCGCGATAAATTCGTAAATGATACCAGTGAATTCGCAAAAATTCGTGTTTTGAATAGTTCAACTGAAACCAAACTTAGCTAAAGTCCCGGATGCGGTCGCTTCGACTGGTCTTGCTTCCAATACTTCTATCAGTTATCTATTGGGTTGGCAAATAAGTTCGTTCGGTTTTTTACAGTGGAATAAATCACAAAAACCGAAAGATAACCGATTGTATTAGAACCACAGGATTTAAGAAACAGCACGGAGCCGAGTTTTTCTTAGATCAAGACTTTACTATATCGCTAAATTGTTTCACCACAAGATTTAAGAATTGACATTCACGAGGTTCCGCATGTTTATGTCGAACTCCTGTAACCCGTCATTCACTTTCGATACAATGATACATCTAACCCTTAGCTTCGACGTAATTGGAACAATCTGGCAACGTTTTTTACACGTATCCGTCTACTCGTGCATAGCCGTTATTCACGGAATCCTCGACTGTGAATGGTGCAATAATACTGCAATCACATGCTGTAATTGGAACACCCATACTAAATGCAAGTAACTCATTTGCCTAACAGAGTATCAGAATTCAAGAATTCCAGGTACCTATTACATACACGAGACAGCAACGATGCTAATCATATATTTTTTTGTCACTTCAACTGCGATATAATTGAGCTATAAGTTACCCATGACTCTAGTAATTACTGTGACATAGTTACGTAATTTTGTAGTTTGTAACACACCTCTGAAAAATCAAGCAGAAAAGACAGATTAATTACACAAGCGAATTACCCTACAAATTTGTTAGGAGGATACGACCGTCTGTAGTACAGGCCGGAACATGCGATGTGGCAACGCCGCATACAGACAGAACATCAGTCCGATCAGCTGGTCCGATCAAGCTACTGCATACGCGCAGTAGCATTGTACAGAGACTGCTGTGATATAACGCGAACGATTTCGATACTTCAAATCGGACTGAGAGACAGCGTTGCCAAAACCATCCTCCGGGCTTCTACTAGAAGCTAGTGATATAATTGAAATTTGTACCACTATGTTTCGCTTACCTTTATGTGAGTCATTAGATAATCCATCAACGCGGACTTCTTCTTCTGAATGTTCTCGTCTCGATCGAGGCCGTGATTCATACCCATGACCAACGCGTTGATCAAACCGCCCTCCCACATGTTCCACAGCCACTGCGGTACGTAGCACATCAACGCCTGTTCAAATAGACACGTTCCAATCAGTACAATCACTGAAACTCTACATGTGTATGCATATGGGTGAAAAGTATACGCAAACATTCCGGGAGAAGTCTAGGATCTCTGTGTCTTTGCTAGACCTACCAAGGGAGGTTCTAGAGAACCTGTAGATTATCCGTGATAATTAGTGGAACATGATTGCTCGGAGAATAAAATTGGATTGTTTCAGTGCTGAACTTAATTTTTATTGAAGTGTGCAGTAGAGAGTGTAGTTCCACTAATTCTTTGTGGAAAGAGTATTCAGACGATGAAGAATTCGAACATAAGATGCACGGATAATCGAGGTTCTACTGTGTTTCTTAATTAAAACACTTCATAATATTTGTTAATAATGTATGTTTATGCACTGCATTATACTTAACTTATACTTACTGTTAATAACAGTAAGTCTTAAAATAATGCTAGAATAATTTTGTCCAGCTAGATTCGCGATCGGCACCACTATGCGGCGCAGAGTATTCTATGAAAGACTGTATCGAGTGCGCTGGTCTTACGAGGTGGTACAATCGCTCCTCCAACCAACCTCGGACATTCAATACGAAAGGTGAGAATGGGTGGCTGATGAAACAAAACCTAAACCAAAAGCGCAGCTGTCCCAGGTTTATCTGTCGCGCGTGCAAGATTACCGATAAACCAGCCCTTACCTGGAAGAACAGCACAAAGCACACCCACTGGTAGTAAGTGTAGTATTTCCTCGCGTCGACATCGCCGAAATCGTTCGCCACTCCTGGATGCGCGACTTCCATGCCAACCTGCGACAAATTCGCTTAATAATTAATCATGAAACGATGCACGTGCACTCGACCAACCTCGCGAAAAGTAGAGGGGAGTATTTCTCAATACATATCACTAGCTTGGGAACGTACAGTAAGTCAGGAAAGCATTTGAACGCACTTTGAAACAGTATAACTTTTTTTATAATTGTACCAAACGACCTGAATGTTTTCTAAGCAATTGGAAGCATTGGTTTACTAAATGATCTGCAAAAAAGATTTTCCAAAAACTACAATTTACGAGGCTCCATGCAAAAATAAAAATGGCATTTTTACCACGTTTTTATTAGCTCGCTTTCTTATCTGTTTGTCTGTTTGTTTGTCAGTCTGTCCGCCTGTCTGTTTGTTTGTCAGTCTGTCTGTTTGTCTGTCTGTTTGTTCGGTAAATTTTGCAATTGATTTTAAACCAACTTCCCGATGAGCTAGGGACTTGAAATTTTAAACATAGCTCAGAACTGGATGACAATGCGAAATTTAAAATGTATGTTTTGTAGATTTATGTTGGTTATACACATCCTGAAAATTTTCATCAAAATCGATTAACATGCCCAAGAGCTACAAGTGGTTAAATGTGGTGAAAATAATAGATTTTCGCGACTTTTGATCAGTTTCTGCTTAAAATCCACAGATTCTTTTACATCTTTCGATGCGTGTCGTTTTTTTACATCTACGAAACGTATATTTTAAATTTTCATTACGTGCTCTAATAAAAAAGCTATAAATGGTGCCTCTTTTACTTTCTCATGTAATTCTTAACAATTGCAATTTTTTCAGAAATCTTTTTCACTTGTCATTTGTTAAATCAGTTCTTCTAATTGCTCAAAAAAAGTCAGGTCGTTTGGCCCGATCATAAAAAAGTTATACTGTGTTAAAGTGCGTTCAAATAAATAATTTCGTGGTTCACTGTATACTGGAGTCAAAAAATACATATATTCAATAAATTCCCATGAAAACACCTTTATAATTTTAATAATTGTCAAATAAAATATCTAAAATGGGTCTCATTCATTGTTTTATAAAAATTATAAGACTGAACTTATTTATGATTTTTCTTATAATTTTTATAATAATACGTGATTAAATAAAGAAATTTATTGAATAATTTCTGGTGGCAAGTTATAATTTCAATAACTAAAAAATAACAATGTGAAACCGGTCGTGGTATATTATAAAACGTTAATGTAATATAATGAAATTTTTTATTTAAGAAATGCAAAGGAATGGAAACGAATTGTAACACTTAATGTTAGTGCATAGTAATAATGTGCAATATGCACAAAGTCATGTCTTGTCTATCTGTCTATGTATCTCACAGTGAATTAATTATTTCGTTGTGCTAAGAAGGCTTCTTCGTCATTTTTTTCCAACAAATCCGGCGCTAATTGAGTTCTTCAAAATCAAACCGATTAAATCTCGCAGAAGAACGTGTTGAGCGCTGCACGATGTTGTCACGTATGCTGATGTGAAAATAAACGAGCGTGAATCCGTATTTGCGAGGAAACACGTAATTAGAGTGCAAATTTTTCGATGATGACATACACGATGTTTCGAAAATTGACGTAACAATTTTTGAAGTGTTTATATACAGATTTCGAAATTATTCGGAATCAAATAAAATTTTTAACCATGTATATGTATACAAATGTTGTTATCCCTCTTATTTTTATAAATCTACAGTATTTCTATAATTTTCTAATAAAGATTAACATTTTATCAGTATTTGTACAGTAGCTGCAATTAACCTCGAGGAAAGACTATTTCACTGCGACTTATCTGAACTTTGTATCGGTGACCTAAGGTCATTTTGTAAGTAGCAGCATGATTGAGATTAATTTTGTTGGAAAAGACCGTCGTTTCGTTATTCTTCTTATTTTTCTTTCCAATAACTAGAATTTTTATATAGATGTTATATAAATACCTTTGAACAGACGTAAACAGATTTAAACAACGTTAAATGCAAATGGTCCGTGCACCAGAATTTTTCAAAAATCTACTTTCGTTGCATTAGTAAATTAAACGTACACTATATAATGTTTATATCAAACTGAATCTATATTAAAGTGCATAGATTATTCCTAAATATATATGAATTTATGTACAAAATTATAGAAAGCGATGTTCTTTAGATTAAGTTACTCTTGACTCGCCTCTCAGACCACAAAAAGCAATCTTTAATAATATAATTAATAATATAAGATCAGAAATAATATATCTCATGAAAAGATCGGATATTAAAATTATAGTACATATATAAAAGAAATTAATGTGAATATGTGGTAAGTTAACCTTTTTCAATAAAAAGAAAATTAAATGAATAGACAGCAGTATTTATGCAAAATACAAAATTGCCTCCGTCAATCGTAACAAACAGAAAAACCAGTTAAAAGTTTGTCTTTCGGCCGAGTGGAAAATAATATATTAATGCGTTAAGTTCGTTTAATTTGTCCGCATAACCTCGTAAAATTCGACAGGCATTTGGTGAATTAATATACTTCCATAAAAAAATAAAGATTCTTAAACTGTATCTTGATGAAAGACCGTATCAAGTGTGTCCGCAAATAAGCAAGGGGATTCTTCGAAAAAGAGAGTACATATCGACATTTCCTAACCCATTGGATTTCGTCTGTCGCCGATAATGCGACATTTGAAATATGAACCTTGAAACGATTACAAAACCTAAAATCTTAATTTTGTTAAAATTAATAAACTTGAACTTGTTTTATATACTGTAGCTAAGGAATAAATGTTTTGTTTTATTGCAGCAAGCGTATTTTTTAAATGATATAAATACACTTGTAACTAATATAGTGCCGGAGTTATTGGTGTACTATATGAGTCACTAGGCTGGAGTGCAAAGGGCTATAAAAAATGTTCGAAATTCCGTCGAGTATAACACACGACCAGCTCCTTACGAAAAATGCATGATCGTGAACGTGACACACGTGTGCGATGTTGTCAACGGCAAGCCGCGTTAACAAACGAAACAAAGCCTGTGCCAAAGGCTCTCGATTCGTTGAACTTGATGAGCACGGAAGCTAGATATAATCAGCTTAGAACACTCGCGTCGTCATGGTCAACAGGTGGCTCGAAAAGTGATGATCGAGTTGCGCGCGCGCGCGCGAAACTAAATTTGAAATTACAGTCGATTACCCACCTGTCGATTGAACGCGTCTGGCATGGTGAACGTAGACGTGATCCAGCAAAAAGTGTTGATAGGGTGCGTGGGTAAACCCTGAACGATACAGGAGATCGGATTACCGACGTATTGGGTGGCGGTGATCACCATCGAACACGTGAAAAGTAGCACCGTGGTGAAATGGTTGTGCAACCGAAACACCATCGAGTCGGTCGTGATCTCCTGCCATTTCAGGTAATGTGCGAGACCCCCTAGTAGCTTGTACATGATTGTTCAGCGGCGTGACCGGTTTCCAATTCGATGTTCAAGAAATCTGTCTTCTCGTTCGTTTCCCCTTTCCGATCACCCGCGACGATCACCGGGCCTCGAGTTTATAATCACGGGAACAACAAACCAAAGGGGAGTGCGTTACAAACAACAACAACAACTTCCGCAGGTTCTCTCATCTACCGCGGGCCCGCCAACGAAAAGCGGTATAAAACGAAACGAAACGAAACGAATCCAAACGAAACGGACACACGGACCGTACGGCTGTGTCCACGCGGCGTTGCCTCCCTCTTTTCCTTTTCTCCAGTTTCTCCTTCTCCTTCGGCCTTTCGTCCTTCTTCCTTCTTTCTTCTGCCCTACTACCGCTCCTCCTTCTCCTCCTCCTCCTCCTCCTACCCGGTCACAGTTACATACACCGGGGGCCTCTCGTTCCCTTCCTCGAATGGTGATCGCTCGGTCTCCCTCGCTCGACAAGCGCTCTGCAGATCGGTCACCGAACCACGTTCCCAACGAGATCTTTCTAGTTTAGTCTGTTGCGACCGAGGAATTGAACGCAGCCGACAGTCGTCGTTGACAAAACACGCGTACCACGAGATCTTTCCTATCTCTCTCTCTTCTACTCCTTCCCCTTCCCTTTCTCTCTCTCTCTCTCTCTATCACGCACGCATACGCACACGCACACGCTACACACGCTCTCTCTCTCTCTCTTTCTCTCTCCCTCTCGACGATCGATCGTATACGTATACAGTATACAATGTACGCGCGCGGAACACGTTCAGACTTCGGACGCCGTAAACAAATGCCGGCCCACCTGGCGGTGCTACAGCGTGTCCTTTTTTTCCATGTGATCCTACTCGCGCGCGTACGCTACATGCGGTCCTCTCTCTGTTTTCCCTCTCGATCTTTCAAACCGTCCATCACGGCACTCACTGTCAATCCTTGATGATGATCGCAGGCAGTCGGCAGTCGAAAAGGATCGTCGTCGCCGAGAAATGAAATTGTATAACAACCAAGCGCTCGCTACTCCTCTCGCTTATAGGTGTCTCTCTCTCTCTTTTTCTTCCTCCTTCTCTTCTTCTTCTTCGTCTTCCTCCCTTCTATCTCCCTACTCAGACCGTTTCAACCCTGTGTTCCGGTCGACCGCGGCACTCTTTCCTCTCGGTTTAGGTGTTTCCGGATCGTATCGCGCGCAGGTAGGATCGCAGGGAACGAACGATTTACGAATCCGGTGTGTCGGCAATATACACCTATGTGGTACGTGCGTAGCAGTCTCTTCAACGTCGACTGACGAGAAGTCAGTGGCTTGTTGTTCAGTCGGGGGGCGAGAGGGAAACTCTTTCGATGTGCTAGGGGGACTGCTGTGGAGTAGAAACGAGTAGGAGAGGGCCCTGGGAGGTGGGGATCTCTGAAACGGTGGGGGTCCGACGGCTGCTTCAAACTCCCCCCTAAACTTGAGCCCGCATTGTACACTCTATACTCTATACCCTGCTTCCATAGTCCATGCTCTCAGGACGCAGACCGATCCGCTCCAGCTACCGTGCAATGTGCCACTATGGCTCGCTCGCTCTCCCTCTAACTAACGTTTTTCAACGATTTCTTTCGGGGAAAATCGAAACTCCCGACTATCTCCGGGTTAGCTATGCTGTTTTCTTATTTGCACAGGATTTTGGGCTCGATGCTTCTGTTTCTTAGGGGCTCTATTCACTTGATAAGATATATTGAGAATTTTTAAGCTAGAATAATGGAGTTCTGATTCTGTCCTTCATAAACAAGTACAATTGCACCCTACTGATGAAATTGTATACTAGAAAAATACTAGATTTAGAATGAGGTATAAATTGATTCATATTGAACATTTTTGTTTTTCTACGGGTTCTATTCACTTGATAATATTTGGGAATTGCAATTCTAGTTCTGTCCTCGATAAACAAATACAATTGAATAATACTAGATTTAGAGTTACGTATAAAATAATTAATATTGAACATTTACTGTAGCCTCGCGAATAAAGAATACGTACTTGTAAACATATTGGCGGAATTTCTGACCTTGCGTGACCTTTCGAAGGTCACAATATATTTTACATGAATTAAATTGCTTATAAAAAATACATCGCATTCACTTCTAAAAGAAAAAACAATGCAGATTAAAAAGAATAACAGACACCATTACATTGCTTGCGTAAATGACGCGAACACACCTTGTATGTATATATTTCTTAGAAACTGTGAAAGATTTAAGATCCTTGTCATATACCACACGAAAAACATAATAATGGGTTTTGTATTTGGAAAAAAACATTTTCATTTTTATTCGTGAACAAACTTCAAAATGGGTTAAAGTCGGGTACACTCGAAATGCTTGAACATCGCTGACATGGCGTACACTTGCTTCTTCCCTTCCTTCTTGTTATCTTCTCTATCTGCCCCACCCTACGTCGTCGGTAACATCGTAATGAAAGTAAATCGCTTTAATTCGATCGTTATATTCAATTGGACCCCACAGTCACCTCGAGAATAATGTGTAGGGTCTTGGCGTTCCTTGTATCACCGTGCAAAATGCAACAAGTTTTCAAATTTTTATCACTTTGGCCTAGGTAAAAGATCTAGCGCGTAAGAAGGCAGTCAAAGTCGAATTTTTTAACCCTCATCCGTCCCTCGTGTCAATTTGACACAATTCTTCCGAAATAAGTTACGCTGTTCGGTTATTCGTAGGTAAGATTGCCCGAAATTTCGTGAGTTTTATTTTTTAATGAGAAACCCATAACCTAAAAACTTAAGATTTTAATGTTAATTCATCAATTTGAATAAGAAACATCGAAAAATAACTGTTTACCTTGTTATTTTATCGATTATTTATCACTGTGTCAATTTGTCACCGAAGGACAGATTCAGTTCCTGAAATGAGGGACGAACGAGGAATTAATTACTATGAATATTATCATTGCTTTATTTCAGCCTTACAGCTAAGAAATTTGACTTGGTTTACAATATCCTATCTTTATTATCAATGGCCATATTTAAGTATTCGCTACCTTGGCAATTTTCATGATAAATTATTTATTTTGGTAAGAGCGAGAACAATAAACATACTGATTAGAGTAATCATGTTTCAATCATCATATTTCGAATCATCTACGCTGGCAAAATATACGATTTTTAAACATACACTTACAGAGTAGCTAAATGAATTTTTTGCAGCGTTTACACGAGACGACCCCCTTGAAAAATACTGTCCAGATACAGTGCAGTCTAATGAAGAATTTGGAGGACTGCAACCTCCCCAGGGTTAATCGATACTAACAATTTCGTGGTAGGTATTCCCTCCTCCTGTTGTCTCGCGCGAGCCTTTATTCCATTTTACGAAGGGTGACGGATGCCACTGTGTGCGTGACCAGATGCACGATGCACAATGTGTGCAGGGTTCTGAAAGGACCGCGTCTCGCCTCCAACCGGAAATACCAGAAGCTCTCTCGTCCTCCAGCTATCCGTTTAGGATATTCGAGTATTTCGAGCTCACAAGTATGGCAATCGGTTCGTCATTGAACTTAGGGCAGCGGTTTCCAACCTTTATGCTACTACGCCTAAAAATAAAAATTTTTTTATCCGTGCCTCCCTACCCTCTAATAGATATAATAATATATACACGTTTTAAATAATAATAACTTTATTATTGGAAGTACAAATAAGTCTCCGCCGTTTGAAATCAGATAGCGCAACCAGTAGTTATGGCGGCTAGTGTCACATGAAAGGTTGCACATCTGTCAATAACATAACCTCGAATTATTAGCGATTTTCTGATTGTGACGTGTTCTGATTTTCGGTGAGTGTTAAAAAGTGTTGGAGGCGTGCAGACGTTGTGTATCGCGAAGAATATCGGTTCATATGACAGAGATTACAGCGCGGATCGAAATAAGCAATCGGAGCGGCTCGTTGGAGAACATCGTTGGTGAATATTTATACGAATAGCGTTATCGATTGCCATTGATACAGCGGCGCAGAACATTAGACGTTTCTAGTTTCTATATCAGCTTTCTTCAGATTAAAGCCGCTCGACTTTCGTTCGTGGAATATTATTTTAACAGGCACACGCGGTGGTGGGTTCGCCGCCGGTTGTTAAATGACTTGTAACCGGAACTTATTTAGTCGCCGTGTCTCGCCTCCGGGGGACTTTTCTCCACGATGTCGTAAACATATGTGTGACATGTGTCACCGTCGATTTTACGCGCCTAAATATTTGTACATGAGCTGCCGTTTCTGCTTTTATTTTTAAGCCGATGCCGCGCCGTTGTCGATCTCATGCGTTTCTTCTGCATATACAGTAGCATCTCGATTAACTGGCTTGATCGGGAGACAAACAGAACGGATAAATTAAGGCCCGATGGATAGTTGAGACCCAAGGGACATAATTAAAATGTAACAAATTTTTTATTTATGAAAATTGATTTCCCTTCATAATATAACCATATTTAAACGCATATTTGTTTATAATCGGGATAATCGGTTAATCGAGGTCCTACTGTATCTACAGTGAGCCACGAAAGTATTAGATGATTGCATAAGTTCGTGTTCAGACACGATTCAAATCAGTTTGAAAATAAAATTCAATGGTTAAATTTTAAAGATTTGGTTAAAGATGGCTTAAATTAAAATTGAAAAATGGTGAAATTTTCTACAATTAGAAAAGAATGGTGACTATATATTTTTAATTGATTAATGAAGTTGTATTCTTTAAAATTTAACCATTGAATTTTATTTTCAAATCGGGCGGGAACTTGTGCAATAATAAAAAAGGCTTTTTTTAAAACTTTTTTATTTGGGCCCTTAATGAAAATTTAAAATGTATGTTAGTTATACACATGGTGAAAATTTCATGAAAATCGATTAACATACCCAAGAGATGATTTAAATTTTCATTACTCTAATAAAAAAGTTATAAATGGTGCCTCTTTTACTTTTTCATGTAATTCTTAGCAATTGCAATTTTTTAAAATTCCTTTTTGCATGTCATTTGGTAAATCAATTTTTCTAATTGCTCAAAAAAAAAAGATCAGGTCGTTTGGTGCGATTATAAAATAGTTATACTGTTTTAAAGTGCGTTCAAATACTTTCGTGGTTCACTGTATGCACAGAACGGAAACGGAACCACAGGTGATTCCCGTACAACGTGCTGGTTATGCGTTGTGCGTTACGCTCCTGCAAAATATCGTGTAACATGAAATCAGAAGATATTAATCCTTAGCGTTCGAGTGGTCACTCTGAAACACCTCTAGAATGTACCATTATTCAGAAAATTGTTTACATTATTAATAGACCGCGGAACTTTATGCAAAATAAAAATTATTTGCATCAACTGCTACAAACAAGGGCCTAGTAATAATTTCTTTCATTCTTTAATAATGTTCATAAGCAGCAACCAATACATTGATATTCTCAAATTTGTTTAATTTGTCCACTGTTTTAAATTGCAACTACCATTTTGGTCATAATTTAATGGGTTTGTGGATTTTTTCAGCAAATGCTACATCACACAATCATACAGGGTGTCCCAAAAAAATTCCTTCGCTTCCCGGAAATGAGAGTTTCCCGAGGTCATTTGAAGCGACATTCTTTAATGACCTCAGGAACCTCCCATCTCCGGGAAGCGAAGAAGTTTTCGAACACCCTGTATAATGAAATGTGCATGTTGATTTTTTTAAAGGCACACGATTTTATATGTATATAAGAAAATCAGTGTATTTTTCTTATTTTTTTGTATATGTATAAGTCGATCGAGGAAATGGAATTCTCGAGATCCTTCAGTTGATAACATAATTGAGCCCAGTAGTTTGTACAACCGTGTAATCACCACATATTTGAAATTGTTGAATTATACTTTCCCAACTTCGAGTTTCCACATTCTTCTAATGCTCGTTACATGAGTCACAATAAAAATTTCACTTGTTCAAACCGGTTAATCAGGATCGATTACATGAAATGTAATCATTTGAAACATTTGTATATTTCTATTACATTTCTGTATATTTCTACATTTCTATTACATGTCTACATTTCTATTACATTTCTGCATTTCTACATTTCTACATTTCTATTACATTTCTGCATTTCTGCATTTATACATTTCTATTACATTTCTGCATTTCTACATTACTATATATTTCTACATTTCTACATTCCTACATTCCTACATTTCTACTACATTTCTGCATTTTTACATTTCTGCATTTATACATTTCTGCATTTCTACATTTCTACATTTCTGCATTTCTACATTCCTACGTTACTACATTTCTACGTTTCTACATTTTTGTATTTTATATACATGCGAATATAGTATCACATTACGAAGAATTTTATACATTGGGATTTTCATCCTAACAGAAGTCACAAGTGATTATTATTATTTATTTATGTATTTATGCATGTTTGAATGATCGCATGAATAATGCAATAAGCGATCGCTATCTACCAACAGTTTACATAATCTCGTACAGTTTATATAAGTTACTTTCTAAGAGCACAACGAGTCAAATAGTTCAATAGTTTTAAAAAAACTGTTAGCAGACATTTTAAATATTCATAAACTCGTTTAGATTGATTTTTAAATTCTCTTTTATAGAGTGTCTATCTCTTTCTCTTGCGAATCAGAGCATTGTAGGAGTATATGTTGCATATTAGCGTTGTGCCACGATATTTGCCAATTTTCGCAATCCGAAATTCATGGGTGAAGGTGTGACCACGATGCGATAGGCTGATCAGGTTCGAATACTTAGTGCAATTTGTTTTCTCCTGTTAAGTGGTGGGTAGTTTATGTTCTCCATGGACCTTGGTCCTCACATTACGTAATTTTTGTCTGGACACCTTTCGTCCATCCAGTACTTTAAAATTCGACAATAATTTTTACAAGGAATAATTTGAACTTCTCTTTGGAAACACGTTACAAGTGTCTAATATATTTAAAGCACATTCAATAATTTGTAATACTATATCCAAATTATAATAAACAAAATTATAGTATATTACATTATATTAAAATTACATTAAAGTACATTTTCTACAGTTATCATTTTATTAAATTAACGTAAATACCTCGAGGTCCAATCTTAATAAATATTACATTCTAAATTCAAATATGTAAATAGATTTCTAATTTCTAGACATTCACACGAAATAAGAATATTACATCCAGTGGATTCAAACTTCCCGCTTGCCTATACAATCAATTTAAAGGGACAGTTTAAACGAGCGACATCAAAGCTGCCGCCGGGAGTGTATCGCCTCTTGTTGTATCCCTACTCTTTGTCAATACATATAGCTGGTAGTGGTGCTCAACCTCTGTTACACTGACACTCACAGAGTTGACTATCACTGCCAATGTCGTACGTTCTACCGAACAATAATATTTTATTTACATAATAAAAACAAAGCATGATTTGTAAAACATTTTTCAAGAGGAAAATCTACATTCTACGTAAACATTGATTTTTTTTATGAACAATAAAAAACATTTAACTTTTTAACATTTAGTAGCGTTGGCTTTTTGCCTATAGTTGTGTGTAGTTCTATAAATAATATCTGTGATCCTGTTCACGTTTATTTTTTTTATGTAACCTCGACATAGTCGGTTATTGGTATCCCAAACCGTGTCTTTCAGCTTCTCCACGTAAAAGGCCGTGTGGCAATTAACGCAATAGTGACATTTTCTTCCTTTAGCAGCAATTCAATAATTCTTGACCCACTTACATTATTTATTACTCTGAAATAGTCAATCAAATTATAGAAACCTGCCCTGATCAGCAGTGAATACCTAAAAAAAAGACGAATTCCATATGATACTTTTTAATTAGAGCGATTTTCAATTTTTAATTAATTTCTAATTAGAATTATTAACAAAAGTGGCAAAATATATTTCTATATTAAACTTTTTAATTAGATGACATTGGCAATTTCGTTGATGTCAATCTCGGTTAATAAGGAGCGCATTGATATTTCTTTCAGTAAAAATTGAAAGGGGAAGAAGAGCAATTTGTTATTGGTGAAAGTTTAACAATAATCTCGGCTTCGGATTGCTAATCACTGGTTCTAAGAAGCTCATTCAATGGTGTATGGTAGGCATTCGAAGAAATATTCGAACGTTGTAATAAAACATTTCCAAGAGTGTACTGTAATTCTACCGCAATTGTTCGTAAACCGAGTCGAGGCTGAAAATGAGAGAATGGAACCGCGAGAACAGCATCCCTTAGTGATTTCAAGGTTCTCGCTCTCTCAGAACAGCTTTCTCTCGTATCCTTGACTTTTTAACTCCACGTCAAAGAGTAGGGATACAACAAGAGGCGACATTTCCAATTTACCAAGAAAACGACTTTTTAGAAAGAGACAACCCATACAACAAATTTAAAGCTCGATTCGGTAAAGATCGGTAAATTTCGGCAATGCTCGTATATATTTTATAATATTGTGTATTGTGTAGTATATTTAAATTACTACAAGCGAAATTACATTATTATATACAGTGAGTGTAAAAAGTATTCGTACACTCTTCAAAATAGAATAACTTTTTTATAATTGTACCAAACGACCTGATTTTTTATAATCAATTAGAAGCATTGGTTTAAGAAATGATATGCAGAGAAGATTTTCTAAAAATTATAATGTACAAGGTTACATGCAAAAATAAAAAAGGATTTTTTAATACCTTTTTATATGGGTCCTTAAAGAAAATTTAAAATATTTGTTTTGTAGATCCATGTCAGTTATACACATGCTGAAAATTTCATCGAAATCGACTGACATACACACGAGTTACAATCGGTTAAAAATTGTGAAAATCGTAGTTTTACACGACTTTTAATCAGTTTCTACTTAAAATGCGTGTCTCTTTTTCCTGCGACACCCGATTTCGATGAAATTTTCAGTATGTGTATAACTAACATAGATCTAGAAAACGTATTTTTTAAACTTTCAATATAGACCCACATAAACAAGTTGTAAAATACAACTTCTAGTATTTTTTCTACAATTCGGATGAATTGTAATTTTTGAAAAAATTTCTTTTCACGTCCTGTAGTAAACTAATTGTTCTACCTTCCCAAACAGTTTAAATCGTATAGTACAAATAAATTTTTTAATGTTTTCGGCGCAACGATTCGATCGTTTATTACGAACTCGTAATAATTTGTATTCTTTTGCGCCGAAAACATTAAAAAATTTATTATCATTAAATACGATCGATAGAAGAAACATATTTACGTATAGTACAATAATGAAAAAGTTATCGTCTTTTCTAGAGCGTCCGAATATTAATTATCACTGTATGTATATTAGATAGGTAACAATATTGTTCCTGAATTTTTTGGTAGGGTGTCACTCAGAAGGTTGCTTTGTTTCTGATTTGCTGAAGGATTTTTTCTGGCCGATTGTGTTTCCAGTTTCCACGGGACACGCGCGGACGCCGCGGCTTGGTCTCATTTTCAGTGCAACCGGTGGTTGGTCCAAATGTGCAACGTGATGTAACCCAAGCTTTTGTGCAGACGCGCCGCAACACGATATCGCCGCGGCCCAGCCGACATCTCGGTTTCTAGAGTAACGACTTCGCTCCTCGTGTCTTGACGTGCTGCTATGCCACATGTCGGTCAGAAAAATTGGGAAGTATACGTGCCACCGGGGCTTCGTTTCATTTGCAGCCACGGCTCCGTTTCTGCTCGTCTGGAATCGCGCGTCTCTATCTTATCGCGACAAGCAAAAACTGACCTCTCGGCAGACCACCTATTGAATAATACCACCCCGTGTTACCAGAGTAACGCGGTCAAGGTATTAGGTTGCGTCCAGGAATGATACGAGAGTACATACATATGAGACTCTTTCCTCGCGTTGTTATTATTATTATTATTCGTGTCTACCCATTCTGGTCGAACATCGATTTAACCCTTTCGCAATTTAACAATTTTTCACCTTTCGCGATTTAACAATTTTTAACCGTTTCGCGATTTAACAATTCTTCGCAATAAATATACAAGGTTTACCCGTTAAATTAAGTCAAAAATGTTTTAGAGAAAAGTTTGTCAGTACTTCGTGAGCTACATGTTTGCATGTTCTTAATAAATCTGAAAAAATTGCTTTTTACGTAAAGAAAGTAGAGGTCACCTTGACTTTTTCAAATGGCACCACATGCTTTTGACATCATAGGATTGTTGCCGACGTCGAGACGAATTCAACAGTGTATTATCCTATGACCTTGAAATGACCTCAAACTCGCAAAATTTGCTACAAACGTAATTTTAATGAAAAACTATTAGTTACAAAATAAACCAAGTTACATCAGATCTTCTATGGATCTGGCGATCCATCTTCTATGATACAGAACTCCGCTCTTTGTATTAGATTTTTCGTTGTCGCCATAATTAGGGCATCTTAGTGGTGACCTTTACTTTCTTTACGTAAAAAGCATTTTTTTCAGATTTATTAAGAATATGCGAACATGTAGCTCACCAAGTACTGCAAACTTTTGTTTAATACATTTTTTAAATAAGAGAAGAAATAAGAGAAGACCAAAAACTCTATTTATTTGATTTCCACCTGAATCCAAATAATAAATAATCTTTTATTTGCAAATCAGATATATAACAATTTATTTAAATAAAAAGTTTAGTTACTATTTGCAATTAAAATCACACGTTTATTTATTATTTAATTATTTACTATTTAAAATAAAATTCGCCCAACGCTGGCACAGCAACACCGAACCCGATTTATTGCTTCTAATGCTCATGAAAAGTTTGTTTCTAAACAGAAATAAAGTTGACAACCATGACATTGGTATTTCCAGCACATTAACGTGGAAAGAAACATTGTCCCAACCTTTACGACAATCCCTTACATTTCTTAGGTCGGAAATGGATTAGTTTAAAAGATATGAATTTTGTCCCTAACGCCTATACACCTACTCGTCACACTGTGTGGCCGTGTTATCTATCCTAAAACGTTCTTCATCTTCCGTAAAAGGGCCTGCAACTTGCCGAGCGGTTTGTGCCCCACGATGAGATAGAAAAGTCTAAAAATACTCATTCACCCGGTGAGATTACTTGGAAATGCAGTGGTTTTTTTTTTATCAAACGTCTGGCCGTTACCTCGTCCTGCCTCCTCCGCCTTATCATCATTTCGTTCAAGGTGTGTACTCGTTATTTTGGCTCCATGGCGGTTTTTACAATTACTGCTTTTAACAGTTTTTTTTACCACGCTTATATAATATTAGCTTGCCGAGTTGTCGTTGTTGTATGCGTCCAATCTTGTAATCGAATTTTAAACCACAACGATTTTCAACTACAAATTTATGTCTACACCATTGTTTTTTACGAGGTCAGCACAGGCTGAATATAGACAATATTTCCGTAATCGAAAATTCAGTGATACTTTTTGGTTCTCCTGTAGGAATTACCTGACGCGAAAGGTGAACAACGTCCGCATACTCTTAGGCGGGAGTGTACACATATTCAACGAGCGATAAGAAAGACGGCCCCTACGAAAGCTATCGAAATATCCTCGACATTGCTTAGGCCTAACATTTTATTTATTAAGGCCGAGCGATAATGTTGACAATATTTACAGAAACCCGTTCGTCGGGCGAGACTGTTCAAGGATATCTAAACTCTGTATCAGATAGCAGTTATCATCTAACAGCTGATGCGCTTCCTTTCTACGTCACCAACGCCCGAGCTTCCGTTTTCCAACTGTGGTCTAATGCAGGCTCCACACTAGGGTGGCTTCTATTTACTCTTGACGAAAATGTTTTTTCAAAATTTCTTTTACGCCACTCCCCCCAGGGATTGTTCGAATTAATAATAAAAAAATCTGTGCAAAGTTTCAGCCAGAGTTGGACAAAAATTTAATCAACGATTGAGGATTAACTTCATCAATCGATTCAATCAATCGTCGATTTTTCGAAGATTTCTTCCTACAATGAACGATTACAACGACGATTAAATGATTAAGCGATGATTAACTTCATCAATCGATTGAATCAGTCTCCGATTCTTCCATGATTTCTTCATTTAATCAACGATTGACGATTAACTTCTTCAATCGATTCAATCAATCGCCGATTTTTCAATGATTACTTTCTTAATCGTACACATTGATCAATCAATCTTGATTAAAATTTTAATCGATTAACCCCCAACTCTGGCTTCAGCTAGATCGGTCCTTTTAAACATTGATAAAACCGTTTTTCTCGAATATCTTCGAAATTATTGATCGCGTCGCAAAATATATTAGACAAACCCTGTAGATCTGGATAGGCTGCTATGCATTACTTTTTCTCGTGAAAAAGTTGTCTGTAACATATTATATTTTTCAATGCGGTCAATAATCTTGAAGATATTCGAGAAAAACGATTTTATCAGCATTTCATTACAATTGTTTTAACACTAAACCTACCAGTTTTTCTCATTAATTGGAACAATCCTGGGGGTGCAAAAGAAATGCAAAAAGTGTAAAAGTTTTAATTCGAAAATCACAATCATTTCTCTCGACCCAGATCATTTTTATTCTATGTCATCTTTTTTACATTGTGCACATGAAATTTAACCAGTTTTCTCATGTAACAGTTGAGCTCTTCACAATTTATAGAAAACAGACGAATTTAATAATATGAACACTTTACCAACCGGAAGCCTATTAATAGGATTTTCAATAATTGTGCCGTACCAAAAGAAAGCATAGATATGTTCTTTTACATTGCAATCTTCAATGAAAGTATCCGATGACGTTATTGAGGTTGACTTGTTAGTTCACAATGAAAATTGCTGTAGCTATTGAAGATTCCATTAAAAAGTGTTTGGCCATGTACCATAGATTTTTCAAAATTATGCAATAACCACCGGTCGGTAATGTCTTAAAACTGTTTTGAATAATGGTGTGGCCATTTTTACTTGCGCCTCAGAGTCGCAATTCGAGTGCAAAGGGTTAAAAGTTGAGAATAAGAACCACCCTGGTCCACGCTGCCGTTCGCGAACAGTTCGCGAGCAGGTGTACCCAGTGTGGACCCAGCATAACAGTGTCTACCGCAGATGAATCGTACAGAGCGAAAATTGTTCGGAAAGCCTTCAAAATGTTGCATAATGCCAGGCGTTCTGTTGTTCATTGTCTGTAAGCGTTCATTTGAACTCCGTTGCGTCGCGCGACTTAAACGACGCTTCCTGACCATCTTTAATAAATCAAATGGTCGCGAGAGCACGTTTTCTCAGGGTGGTTACGTAAATTCGTTTGAAATCCGAATGGATTGGCTCCCGTTTCCAATGTGGAACGTGGCGGGGCGTTCGTAAGATTTCTGGGAAAGGTGGATACTCGAAAAACTCTCGGTTTTCACATCTGGAACGCCTTTGTGGCTGTTTCGTGATCTCTGCACGGCGTGGTGGCTGCGAGCCCGAACCGAGCACCGCGCGTCGCTCTTTGGAATGTACTCGTGAACCCTGTCAAACCGGTTTCCACCATGGGCGCCCGGTTGAGAACCGCTGTAGGTCAATCGTGTCAATTGTGACGAATGTATGTCGACTCTGCCAGCGTCTGGTCCTTCTGGCTCTTCCAATTGAACTGGGTTTCGTCTTGAGAAAACGTCTCTCCTGCACCATGTGACAAGAAGATCTTGTGTTTTTCAAGTTTTCTAGTATGAGAAATATATTAAAAAAACCTTTGAAAAACCACGCTTACGTTAAAATGCACTGAAAAGGAGAAAACAATTTTTTTCCTGGTTCTCCATGAAATACCGAATCCAGTTGAATGATTAATGATATTTTCCCCCAAAATTTTAAGCAATTAGTTCAACATTTCTTCTTCATTTCTTTAACATTTCATTAAACATTTAAGTATTGTACCTGTATGAGGTATTATGTCAATTTCATGTCCATAAAATTAAAAAAATTAATTCACACAGATCTACAGAACGTATTTTTAAAATTTTTTCAATATAGGCCTATGTAAAAAAGTTGTGAGATGCAACTTTTAGTATTTTTTCTACAATTCCGATCAATTGCAATTTTTGAAAAAATATCTTTTCACATCCTGTAGTAAACTAATTGTTCTAGCTTCCCAAAAAAGTTCAAATCGTATAGTACAATATTATTATTATTATTATTATTATTATTATTATTATTATATACGTACCGAGGTCCTTTTATACAAATGTTTACAGTTGTTCACAGTAGAACTGACAAAAACGAAAAGAAAAATAACAAAAAAAAAATAGCCTCAACCTAAAATTTACATAAGAAGGGACAAGCACAAAACTAAACAAATACAGGTACGATATGAACAAATAATCTTGCGTAATTTTCTTTTGAATGCCTGCAACGTGCCATTAAAATAATCATATTAAAAAGGTTATCGTCTTTTTTAGAGCGTCCGAATATTAATTCGTTTCACTGTATTTATTACAATATATGCTTGGATAAAGAATAAATTTATCGAATCAATTTCCATACAAGTAACTTCGTCATTTCAATGATTGTAAGATGAAAAATATAAAACCGGTCATTTGTGGTGGTAGATTTAAGCCACAATCTTCCTTGTCCGTGTGCTGACGTGGAGTCGCAGCTTGTTCGAATTAGAGAAACTTCGTTGAAAAAATAAAAATGTCCCGCGGACAAAATGGCCGACCAGGTCGGTCAACTTTCGAGCGCGTCCATAGATAGAAGGAAAGGCTAGGGCATATAAGGGAAGAGTTGGTTGGCGGAGGAGTTGGGTCCGAGCCGCACGGTGTGTAAATACCTTACACGATGGCTGCACGTTAACCTCATTATCCATGCATATGTGGTCTCTGGCCGCTTGCTGCGACGACGCCACCGCGAAAGACATACACTGAATAACCGAGGCTTTAATATAAGGCTGTCGTTGTTTGCTCGCTGTTTCGAGTAACCCGGGGAATACGTGGAGATTGTACGGACGACGAGCAGGCATTCGACGAAACCACGACCGTGTTTCGGGCGCGGACAACTTGTTTCTCCCGAGACTCCGTTCGGAATCCCTCCGAGAAAGAGTGTGTTCGCTCGCTATGCTCCTACTCTATTCACTGCGGAAGAATCGCGGATATTCAGATCTACAGACAATTGTACGTAGAGTTTACAGAGATTTGTACACGGACACTGCTAAATTTTAGCACGTAAAGTTATGTAATTGAACATACAGGGTCATCCGGTTTTAAACGGCCAAACGTTAACCAGCTGTAGAGGACCCCAAATGGAACAACTTTTACCTCTATCACTTTTTTTTGTTTCGGCCTTGATTTCCAGATAATTGCAAGAAACCATCATTTTTTGAGTTCACATAAAAAATTAAATATCTCAGGACTCCAATGATGAATCTTGATGGTTTTTCCTTTGTTTAGTTTAAAATAAGTAGGGGCATCTTTTTTATTGAATAAACTTTTTTGTATGACCTTCGGATCATGGTTTTTTTGGCCTGAAAGAAATAAGTTGGAAAGTGGCGGTGTGCCCCACGCCAAAAAACCATGATCCGAAGGTCATACAAAAAAATTTATTCAATAAAAAAGATGCCCTACTTATTTTAAACTAAACAAAGGAAAAACCATCAAGATTCATCATTGGAGTCCTGAGATATTTAATTTTATGTAAACTCAAAAAATGATGGTTTTTTGCCATTATCTGGAAATCAAGGCCGAAGCAAAAAAAGTGATAGGGGTAAAAGTTGTTCCATTTGGGGTCCTCTATCCCAATATTTTTGTTGTGCAACCACTCGTTCGTTGTCTTGATGCATGAATCGAGGCGTTATCGTGTTAAAAATGAAATGTTCAGTCTCAATTTCTTCTGTAAATGGGATCAAAACCAACAACGAGGCCTGTGCATCAAATTTTAAAACGTTCAGGGCGATTTGAATGGACAAAAATGCTGCAGAAACCAGCAATCAAAGAACGATACAAACAAGCTCGTGTCGAATTGCACAAAGACGTATGTCCTGGACACAAGAATAGGAAAATATAATTTTCTCCGATGAGAAATGTTTAACTTGGATGGGCCAGATTAGTTACAAATACTACTGGCACGATTTAAGGAAAGAAAGTAACGTTGCAATAAGTCGTAACTTCGGTGGTGGCTCATCAATGATTTGGGCTGCATTCGGAGCCAATAAAAGAACATCAATCTGTCGTATACGACGTTCATAGAAAAATCTTTCGAGTCACTCTTTTTCATTATTTTTGCAAGAACTCTCCGTTTCTTTTTACAGACGTGCATTTACTTAAGAAGGCATTACAGCGAAGCTCCCGTTGCTTGTCCAGAGATATATCCTACATCAAGATTCCTGTCACGAAAAATACAATGTAGGTACTGATCGAAATACGGAATGCATTTTTATTCGCTGGCCCCTTGGCCCCTCGAACGCTTCCAGAATACTTTGCACGTTGTCATCAATAAAGATCGTCAATCGAGGAATGCTTTCTCAGACGATACATTCTCGATTATACAATGTACAGGGTGACTCACTTAGTTTGCACACCTCAAGCAGGTTTTGGTATTATCGAAATAAATTATCATAAGAAATTACTTGACTTTTTAACTGAAATTACTTCGAGTCCAAAGGGTTAAGATTAAGGGTTATGATTAAAGAAATGAAGTATATCGAGATATTTTTTGGATATCATAAAATTAAATGTTAATTATCTGTGTACATAGACTGCGGATCTTTATGCATTCATATTAAGAAATTGGTTGGGTTTAATATAAAACAGTGAGGTATTAGAGAAATTCAAGAATATTGTAATGTTGCTTTTTAATGTAACAAAGTCGTTAAGGGATGAAATCAATTTTTATCTTGTTCCTGCTTCCCACAATCAATTATATAATTGATAGTTTTAAATTTTTAACAAAGTCGTTAAGGGATGAAATCAATTTTTATGTTGTTCCTGCTTCCCACAATCAATTATATAATTGATCGTTTTAAATTTTTGTTCACCACTGTATGTAAATACACCATAAAACCTGCACGCTATTTATAACACGGCATAATTGAAAACGGGCAAGCCTCCATACACAGTGCGCACCTAATTTCTGCGAGTTTGCAATTGTCATTTCCCGGTTGTGAGAGAGAACATAATGAAACCTATTCCGGCTGCGATGACTCCTCCTCCTCCCACTTAAAAAGAAGCGAACAAAGATCACGTAATCAGATTTCACAGCTTATCGCTCGATTCACTGTTTGCGACTGCTCCATTCTTCCTGCTGTTCAATTTTAATCCAAATAACCTTCCTATTGGATTGAATAAGATTAAAGACATTTGAAATCGTCTTATCAATTTCAAATCAACGAATTCATTCGTAGATCAATCTGCAATAAATCTCACACTTCGATTGTACGCGAAAGCGCGATAGATTCTTTCGTTTACGAACCCTTTCGTCATAGACTTTCATTAACTAATTTTTCCTCTTCCCTCTGGAGAATTTAAGATGAACGTGCGCCACTTTTCCGCGATGAAAAATCAATTTGTCTTTGATAATTATTCGATATTTCGTTGTTGCTCCGTTTTTTAACGTAACACATTACCGACCGGTGATTATATTGCATCATTTTGAAAAATCTATTGTATATGGCTAAACACTTTTTAATGGAATCTTCAATAGCAACAGCAATGTTCATTGTGAACTAACAAGTCACCCTCAATAACGTCATCTAATAGTTTCATTTAAGATTGCAATGTAAAAGCAAAATGCTTTCTTTTGGTACAGCACAATTATTGAAAATCCTATTAATAGGCTTCCGGTAGGTAAAGTATTAATAATAGACACGATCATTTCGCTGGTCGTTTAAATATGAACTACATAAATAATGAAAGAATTTTGAACAAGTTAGTTAGCTGTTCAAATAAACTAACATATGATTAAATGACGATGATCTGCGGATCTTTATGCAGAATCAAAAATGTTCGCATTGATTGCAGGACATAGGAGCCAAATAGATAATTGCATTCTACCTTTAATTATCCTATTTTGTTGAAACTGATACATCGTCCATCAGTCCATCACTAAAAAGTAAGAAGATTGAAGACGTTGGAACGGATGCGCTGGTTTAAAAATTAAAAACCGTCCAGTCCGCTGATTCTCATGAGAATTGTCTCCGGTTCGGACCAGCTTCTTCCCAGACATCTCCATCAAATTCGCCTCGGAGTAACCGAGCGGTATCGTGATCGAGCGCCGAGATAATTGCCGAGTCATGGGTTCGAGGAATTCTGGTTCTTGCTACTCCTTTGTACAGTCTAAAAGGAAAAAGTCATGGGACGGTGAGCGGTGGTTCGCCGCTTACCACATCTCGCCCCGCCTTGCTTTCGGCTCGGCTTTACGGTTCAGATGATCGGACGCAAAACGCCGGAGTCGCGATCCGCGATCGTTTTCGCCGAGATTCGCATGGAATCCGGCCGCAAAAGTGAAACCTATTCATTCGTCTCGCAAATCATCCCCTTCTCAACAGTCGATTTATCTTTGTCTGCTCTAAAATGCGTGATGCAATGAGCGAAGAACGCGAGCCTGTGCGGACGAAGGGCCTCCGGGCAAGCTTTCCATAGCCCTGGACTTAATAATTCTAGATTTCACTACATGTCCGTGGCACAACGAAACATTGTCCCAAGCAAATTGACCCAATTTGCACTTAATAAGAAATAAATTCCGCGGCAAGGTCGCTGACTCTTGGTACGAACTCTGGGAAACGATTAGAGCCGATACGCATTGTCGCCGACATCTTGATCGCCGAGGGAGCAAAAGTTAGGCGACCGAACTCGAAAACCAAGCTCAGAAATGAAACTCAAAGCGGCAGAAATGAAACTTCTTGCAGTCTAGTAATGTTTAGAAGTAAATTAAGATTGGAGATGGTAAATAATCCTAATGAAGCGACAACAAGGTCAGGAACAACTCTCGATGCTGTATTTGCAAGACATTCAGACGAAATTGAATCGAGAATATTTAATGTACATATCATGTTTTAGCTATCACAAGCCAATTGTTTCAATGATGGAATCATAGAAAATCATAGAAAAAATAACCGAATTTTATCGACGATGTGCTATTCGATAGAGCACAAAAAAAAAACATACTGTTCAACCCTATATCTCGATCGGGAGGGTAGTTATGGGGTAAAATCGAAAAATCAGTTTTTAGCCTATTTTCCCTAGTTAATCACGTTTAGAAATTCTGAGAAAAATCTGACACATGTCAAGAACCCAAATACATACTTTGCAATTGGTTTCAGATTTTTAAAATGAAAATCCTGCTGGTAAGAAATCAAAAACCTCAAAAAAATCGAAGAAATGCAGATTTCACATGGAAGTTCTAGAGTGACAACATTTATATTTTTACAGTAGCGGTATATTGTTATAGGTATTGTTCATGAATTTTTTCAGATTTTTTGGTTTGGTGCGCGTTGTTAAAAAAAAATAAAAACCGATTTTTTCGACGTTTCTTCCGCGAAGAACTAAGCTAACCTTAAAATTGTTACGTTCTATTTATTCTGTAAGTCTATCAAGCACTGTATAGGAAAGAAAGAGACATAGTTCATAGCAAAATCATACTAAATTCTGTCGTATTTTATATCCTAGCATTTTTTAAAAAGTTCCGGAAGCCTTAATTCTAAGAAGATCCGCAGTCTATTAATGAATAATTTATTGTTAAATTTATTATATTTTAAAATTCCAACCGTAAAATTAAAATAAAATTTTTTAGTAGTTTTCCATTTATTTGTCGTTGGGCAAAGCGGAACTTTTTGGGGCATAAGTTTGTTACTAAAGAATGATAATTCCTGTTTTTCCAAAAAATGGCGAATGGTGAATTAGAATGAAACGTTGCGGTCGTCAGAAAAGTTCTACGTTCAAGAGTTAAAGGGAAATTACATGGATAGTTACAGCAGATACGAGATCTCAATGACGAAGTTGAATTTTTTTTCGAAGTTGCCTTTGTTGCGTGATATAGCGTCACAGAATCGCTAATGATAATTGTTTTTCTCCACTTATGCATACCTCATCCGCTACATTCACCCGACCTTGCATCAACACAATCATCACTTATTCTGATTATTGCAACATTCTGTAATCGATACAGGATCCGACGACATTAACATTATTAACTGCAAAACTGCAGAATCACTTCTATATGCTTGTGATCAAATCTGAAATAACATTATGCACTTGAAATACTATTACAAATAATATGTTATGTTACAATTACATATTCGAAGCGACTTTCTTGCATACTATTTTGAGGATTATTTCTTTCAACATACTTGAAACACACACACACACAAAGAAATATCAAAATAATCTAGGTGCACAGTAGTGCATCAGCCAAGTTCTCGCACTACCACCTTTTACACGAAACAACTTAGCCGTTTTTTAGAGGCTTATAACTGGGCACTGGAGGCAGATGGAGAGGTGTAATTTCGCACACTTGTTAAATGCTATCATGTCTCAATATTGACAAAACATTAATCTTCCAACATTAGTAGGTTCCGAGATATAGGACCTCAAAAATCGCTAAATTCGTCACTGACTGACTGACTGACTGACATACTTTTAATATTAGACGTTACTTTTTAAACCAATGGCCATAAAAGGTGTTAGGTAGCGGCCAAGTTTGAATAATTTAGCCCTCCATGTAACTCTTTTAAAAATTAAATAGCGTTCTTTTAGACTAATTTTTACAGACGCTTTTTTCAGTATTGCAAGAGGTATTTCTAAGCTAACGAACTTGGCCGTATTTTGTTTGGTCTCACAATTCTATACGGCCATAGGAACTTGGCTCCTGTTTACACGATGTTTTTGTTGCGATATACTTAACACTAAGCCTTACAGAGAAATTGAAGTCGTTTGGTCCATTCATAGAAAAGTTGTTCTGATTTAAAGTGTGTGAAATCAGTTATGCTCCTTAATGTATGTACAACGCTTCTAATACAACGATCTCATCGCACGTAAATGGGTAATAAAAAGTGATTGCGACTATGTTCTTACGATGACCTATTTAAATACGATGGCGTGATTTTTTATTCTCTTCGGAAACTGTCTGGCGATATCGAAGGTCGACCAATAACCTACCGGTTTCTTTTTTTTTTTTCAACGTTCCCCTGACTCGATATCTGTCATTGCGGACGATTTCAATTGCCATACATTCGACGAGAGATATTCAAATATTTCTTAAACACCGGCCGCTGATAACAAGCTCTCTCGGTTGAGTAATCAGGTTCTTCTGCTAACGTTAACGGTAGAACTGTTCAGTGAAGCGTGGCCGCACTCACTTTCGGTAATTTTCCGGTATTGCCTCCAGTCTACGAATTTAGGTCGCAACTAAATGTTCACAATTGAAGGGACTGCTGCAAAGAAAAAGACAGCTCCACTTTCTGATAAGAGACCACAAACTAAAAGCAATTAACATTCCGGAGTACTATTCCAGCCGTGTTATCAATAGACAGCGGATTTTATGGATTTATGACGAAAATGAGTAGGTGTAATCTAAAACACTTAAAACATTAGACGAATTTCGAAATACTGGCATATTATTTTAAGCCCATGGAACATATTAACCCCTCGCCGTAATTTGAAAAGCCAGACTCGTGGTGAAGGTCTTTAAGAAAGTCTAGCAAACGTGAATATTACGCGTTTCATTTTCGATGAAATAGAATTTGTATCGTTTGTAATCAATATTTAAGCATTCGAATAAATGTAGACATACAAAAAATATACATTTTCTTTTCTCTTCTACGACAATTTTCTGCATAAAGACGTTCTTAACCACTGTAACCAGAGTTGGGCAAAGATTTTATTCAAATAAAAATTTCGAATAAAGTGGGTTTGAAACCAATGAAAAAATGATAATTTGCAAGGTGACATGCAAAAATAAAAAAGGCATTTTTCTAAAACTTTCTTATTTGGACCCTTAATGAAAATTTAAAATATATGTTTTGTAGATCTATGGTAGTTATACACACACTGAAAATTTCATCCATTTCATTCATTTCATTCATTTACAATTTGGTATGTAAAAACCCCATTTTACCACGTTTTTATTAGCTCACTTTTTTGTCTGTCTGTCTGTTTGTCTGTTTGTCTGTTTATCTGTTTATCTGTTTATCTGTCTGTCTGTCTGTTTGTCTGTTTATCTGTTTATCTGTCTGTTTGTCTGTTTATCTGTCTGTCTGTTTGTCTGTTTATCTGTTTGTTTGTCTGTTTATCTGTCTGTCTGTTTGTCTGTTTTTTCTGTTTGTATTATCGAGAAATGAGAACGCGCGTTCCGCACCCTTGCAATCCTGGAAAAACGAGTCTACTCTTAAGAAAGACAGTGTCCACGCAACGGCGAAGGAAGTTGTCGGATGAATACCGATTTCACAGAGAGAACAGCGGTGGCTGATTGTCAGACGAGGACCGGATCAGTTAGCCGAGCGAATGCTCTAATTCGAGGGCAAACCATGTCGCAAAGCTAATCAACCTTCCGAACGATTTAATAATCCCGACTATTGTCGAGCAGCTGGAGAGGTCAGTTCAATATAGCGTTACCTGCACAGTGAACACGCGTATCGGTACAAGCGAGTGCAAGTGGTTCCCGCACGAGCGAACGTGCAGCGGATGAGGGAGAGAGGACAGGCGGTTCATCGCCAACAATCGTGTACCGCATGTGAAATACAATTATTTATATTTACACGAAACGCGTGCTTAGCTCTTTGCATTCCACAACAGACACTTACCTTGTAATAAATAGATTACTACAGTGACTCCTCTTTTAATTATCTTATTAAGGTAAAACTAATACACTGGTGGCCTTAAATCTTTTTAATACCTCCACTGTTTTAAATTGTATGTACCATTTTTGTCATAAATGCATAAAATAAGATTACAGATTTCTTTAAGATTTAAGATTGTCAATCTTAAAATAGAATTTTGTTTCTTCTCGGACCGTCGAAATAATGGGTTTCATGTTTTTGTGTGGACACTTATCCGACGAATTTATTTAATTAGACACATTTCGTAGAAAAAGACACGCAAGCCTTTTGTCTGCGAATACACATATCCTCCTCTCTCTCTCTCTCTGGCAGTACCGAATCAGTCACGTGGCATTGCGACACGTGTACGTCAGAGACGAAACGCGTCACGTGACTGGGCCGCCGGACTAAGCGGCCGCGTGGGGCCCCGGGATATGTTTATGAGAGTGTTCTTGCAACTATTTTATTTCTAACTTGAGTTTGAGGGCCCCAAAATTTTTACCGCTCCGGACTTCCACTTGACTTGAGCTGCCACTGGTGGGGGATAGTGTTGTAGAAGGGGGAGGTAGAGTAGGAACTCTGTACGTGACGTCCCCTCTTGCAGGAAGTCGCAAAAGGTGAATCTGATGGTGGAGGGGGAAACGTATGAACTGTACTCTGACATGTCTGGTCAAAGAACATCGGCTTTGATTATATCAGAACTCCGGTACGCCACGAAAAGGCTACCTGGAAACGAACGAAAAAGGGAAATGAAAAGAGCAATCACGCGGTTTTAATCGAATCTAAGTTTCCTTAGATTTATGTGGTTCACTGAAGATATCGATTGTGAATGGATCTGGATTCTTCGTCAAAGGTTCCTCTTCGGGGAGAGATGGTTGAGTCCGCATCCGCCGCTTGGCTTGCATGTCCTCTGCTAGCTGCTGAATGAGATCCTTGAATACGTAGTTGTCCAGGTTCTTCGCGATGTAATAGAGGAACAGCCAATCCCCGAAATGATACTCGTGCGTGACAGTGAGCACGCTCCATGGGTTGTATTTTCCAGGACAGGCAAACGCGAAAATGTATCTGTTGAACATCGAGCTCCTACGAATGCAACAAACAACGGTTCTAGCTGATTTAATTATTCGGTTTTAGCTGATGACACTCGTGATGCCTTTCTTTTATGAATACGAAATGTACTGGGTTGGCAAGAAAGTAATTTCGGTATTTTAAGGTGGAATAAAATCGAATTTCTTTATTCAAAAGCTCTTTCACCAATAAAATATTAAAATATTATAAAATGAACACTTTAACCAATAAAATAATTTCTTATTTATTCCTCTTGGCAAAAGATCATCGAAGAAAAGGGAAAATATCTTATTCATTAAAGTGCATTGCTTGAATCAAGAAATTCTTGCCAACCCAATGTTTGGATATCGTGTTCGACCATTATGTCATTTCACGTAAAATACTTCTATTAAACAAAATACTTCTATTTATCTCGGAATTCCCCGCGGTGGTGGGGATAAAATTTGGACAGTTACGGTGGAGATCTTCTCGACAGTTACGGAGAGAACGCTGTACAGTAAAGTCGCGATCTACATAGGTCCCGTCGCCTGTTCCGAACAGGGACAGAGATCGCGTAGGGAAAAACTATTAGATGATTGCATAAGTTCGTGCCTGTGACTATCATAGATGTTGCAAACTGTTCTGCACGACAGAGTGTAAAAAAAGTTACGTAGTCACTATTCTTTTCTAATTGTTGAAAACACTGGTGACTCTGTAATTGATTAATAAAGCTATATTCTATAAAATTTAACCATTGAATTTTTTCTACCTAAGCAAAAATCCCTTAATTTTCAGTTTCATTAAATAACTATGAAATTTATATAAATTTTTCAATTTATAAAAATCCCAAAATATTTAAAATGAAACCTTAACATTGTACCCCATAATACTAAGGCTTTATTACTATTTTAATTTTAATTCTATATAATTATTTAATATTAAATATGCTACAAATTCCTAGAAATAATGTTAACCCTTCTCAAATAATATTAGATACATAAATTTTCATATTAATTTAATGAGATGTTTCTAAATTCTACATAAAATTTCTATAAATAATATTACTCCCTCAAATAATATTAGATAAATAAATTTATATATTAATTTAATATTTGCAAATCGGGCACGAATTTATGCAATTATCTGATATTTTCTTATGACTGCGTCGACCACACTGGAAGTAGAAAGAATGCCGAACGTAGAAAATGGCAGCATGTAAATACAGATCGCTGGAGCTTCGTGGCTCGTCGCGGGGATGCCCCCCAGCGGAAGGGATAGGCGAAGAGACAGTGATGGTGGAGATCCTCAGAGAGCTAGATCGCGACTTTACTGTATATACAATCGATGCAAATATGGAGACATATAGCGTATAAACAGTAGTAACCTGGCATGCAGCAGCATCGTCAATATCCTCCATACCAATCCCAAACCGGTTATCACGGACAGAATGATAAACCAGTACCAGAGGAACACGTAGATCTTTTCATTGACAATGTTCAACGCCATGACGCAGAGGGCGTCGATATCCTGCACACTCCCGGAAGGGCCGTATTTGTAGAATTTGCACTTGGTAACCTGAAACATCCACGAACAGGATTATACAGGATGTCCCAAAAATGTTGTACTTCCTTGAACGGTTCCCGAAGCAATTTTTTCCTTTTTGAAAATATTCTCCGTGGCTTTATCAATCAGTTATTAACGAAAAACACGGAACGAAGCCGCGAAGAAGATTTTCGCAAACGAAAAAGTTGCTTAAAATGGCCTCAGGAATTGTTCCTTTCAAGGAAGTATGTACAGTTTGAGGGGAAGTATGAAGTTTGTGGGACACCCTGTGTAGATCGCCCGGAACGTTTTCCGAGGCTTTGAATCGTTCCATTCGAGATTACACAACTCCGTTGACATTCGACATTTCTACAGCCGAAACTGGTTTGAATGTTGTTCGAACGTTTCAATACGGAAGGCATTTCCGACCTTGTCTAGGTGTGACCACGCTTGCAACGTGCCCCGCGATTGAAACACTACTTCCGTAACGCTGATAACCACGAGATATCCACGATTCACTTGAACGATAACAGCAATCACCAAGCGGAAAATTTTTTTAAATAACCGACGTTCATTTCCACCAATCTCTGAACAATTTCCGCGAAGATAAGTATTCTGCAGCGATATGTCGACGATTTAGCAAGGGCATGTTGAGCGCGCTAACACTCGTGTCGATTCATCCTTGAATCGCGGATGCAAAGTTTGTTTTGAGTCAGATTCTGCCTGAAGCTGACAGTTAATCGCGGCACTCGTAAGCGTCTTTAGAGCTGGATAGCAATCCAACGAGTAGCCAGATGGAAAAATTACACCATCGTATTACAATGCAGTTCATTTTGCTGATGCAGTCAAGGTATCGGACGCTGGAGAGCTGTGTCATTTCGAAGAGTACAGGCTGTGTAAAGAGTAATGGTCGTAGGGGTGAATCTACGCCTCTGGGTCGGTGGACATTTGTAAGAGAAACTTGCCGCAAAATTGTTTATAACAAAGATAATTGCTGGTAAAGTTTGTTTTTACATCAACACTTCTACTCATCGAGAAGAGAAAGAGTTTGAAAGAGCCACATCCAAGTTTCGATCCTGTAGGATCAATGGTTCAGGAGTTATGCTTGCTTAAAGTTGAGCAATCTGCAGTGTTTTTGACAGGTAAGGGCGCCCCGCCATATTGGTTTGTAGTGGCGGTTGCGCGCCGCTTACTGAGTTGGTTGGCATTAGCTCGAGGCGGCAAGGACCGGCTCGGCGGTTCTGTTCGGTAAGCAGCTCGCGGTCGTCTCTACAAACCAATATGGCGACACGCCCATACCTGTCAAAAACACTGAAGATTGCTCAACTTTAAACAAGCATAACTCCTGAACCATTAATCCTACAGGATCGAAATTTCGATCTGCAGCCGCCCCGGGAACAAATCTACTGGATTGCATACCAAATACATCATAATGCATAGGAGAAAGGCACAAATTTTCAGTCCGGCAAAGTAAAGAGCAGCCTTCTTATGTATAAAAATGGATATAAGGCAGACAGTTGCAACGAGAAGCCCCGGGGCTTTTCGAGGCATCTCCCCGCTCAGATTCTTCTCCCACTCTTAGACTTCATCGTGATGATGTATAATGTATAGTAGTAGCTCCCACCACGCGATGCACACGCAGACATTGTAAAGAGGTTCGATGGTGGGGGACCTTGCAGTTGTCGGAGGGGAATAAGTTGGAACTGCCTGATATAAGGCATTCTTTCATATTTTGCTACCTCAAATTTATGGCCTAGCGACGAATGTCCCCTTAAATCTCGTTTGGCTTAAGGGAGTAGTACACCCTCGTATTGTAACTAGAAAATAACTAGAATCTTACTAGATTTTGGGTCGAAAATATGGCTCAGGAGTTGTTCTAGAAGTGCATCTAACCCCTTCCTCTTTAGAATGAGCCCTCACCCAGCCCAAAATTTGCCCAAATAAGGTCAAACAACTTCTGGGCCATATTTTCGACCCAAAATCTAGTAAGATTCTAGTTATTTTCTAGTTAAAATCCGAGGGTGTACTACCCCCTTAAGGCAAACCCGGGGCGGCTGCAGATCGAAGTTTCGATGCAACCATCAAAGATCGTAATCGACTCTCGGAGCACTAGTTGGCCAGGCCCGATCTAACAGTTCCCTCCATAAACAGATAGCCTTGGAAATACCTTAGGAAAGACAACGTCGAGGACATCCATCGCTCCGTGGGACTTGTCGCCCAATGAATGGCCTAGACCGAGGAAAGCACCACCCAGGAACCAATCGGTCAAGTATATCTGTACGAGAACGTTGATGAAGTTGAGAACCTCGCAGAGGCCTAGATAGTAAGCCCATGGTCGGTTCAAGTGGATGCGATTCACGAAAGCGATGCGAATCTGTCGGATCTTCTCGTTCCGATCGTTCTTTGAGGGAATGGTTACATCATTGTCGAGCTTCATCGGCTCGTCGCGCAGAGCCAAGGTCGATAAGTGCAAACCGGAAACCATGAACTTCAGACGACCACCTGGACTGGCAAAAATAATTTATTTTATGTCATATTTCATTTATACGATGTATACATTTAAACATTATTTTTTCAAACAAATTTATGCACAGCTCTATAGACATCTAGGAACTGTATAACTTTAATTACAACCATTTTTCGATACCTATGGTTGTTCGCGACTTAAAAGCTCGTGTACAGAAACGGCCCAAGTAG
Organism: Lasioglossum baleicum; assembly: GCF_051020765.1. Taxonomy (NCBI): domain Eukaryota; kingdom Metazoa; phylum Arthropoda; class Insecta; order Hymenoptera; family Halictidae; genus Lasioglossum; species Lasioglossum baleicum. The sequence continues at coordinate 9,320,377 of NC_134934.1, forward strand.
CCACGTGTAGCCACGTACGTCCCTAAAACGTACGCAGAATGGACGTAGGACGTTTGGACGTGAACTGGACCTGAAACGTACGTTTTAGGGACGTACGTGGCTACTTGGGGGAGGTTGGGATAAAAGGGTTGATGTCTCCTTCAAAGTGAAAAAAGGACACGAACGAATTACAGCTATCTTCGTGGATGTGTCTGACAAATATTTATGGAAAGTTTCATCAAAATTGGGGTCTATCAGTCCCCGGATGTTCCCTTGTAAAAACATCGTAGTCATATATCGAAAGAAAACTGTATTTTCTGCACGTTTGGAGAAACTGACCTTCAGCATGTCGCCATAGGTAGTGAGGCATGTAGAAGAAGATTGCCTGGAAAAACAGTACGAAAGGAACCCATTGATAGTAGGCATGGCGGACGATGGGGTCATCATTGCCGGCTGGACCTACTCCTGGATGTGGCAACTGGCCCGACTCGACCAACGTCATGTTCATGTGTTTTATCTGAAAGATTTACTCTTTCGTTTCGCATAGTCACGCCCCGAATTCTTAGCGGAACAAGTATAGTGACTTCGTGGACGGTTCTCGGAGAATAACGGAAATAACGAGAATGTGTCTATCTAAATTTTTGGCCATTTTTCCAATAGTACATACACCGGGTATTTCACCTAACTTGACCATCTTACATATCTTTGTTGTTTTTAAAGATACGTCAAATGTCTGAAGGACAAAGTTGAATGGTAAAATGGTGCTCAAACGATACCAGCAAAATTTTTGTTTTTATGTAATTTTTCTTAGAGATATGAAGGTCACCTTCATTTTTTTTTAAATGGAATGAGGTATTTTTTAATTCATCAGTCGATGCAGTTAGACATTCGTTATAAAAAGGTACTAACCTATGTATGTCGAAAAGTTAGTAGTTCAGAGGAGATATTTCAATTTAAATTACAGTGTAACGTCTTATTGTTAGTACACGACAGTAATGGTGTTTCAGAATTATTTAAATTGAAATATCTCCTGAACTACTAACTTTTCGACATACTGATGAAAATGAAAATTTATATCTTTCAGAAATAATTGAATGTATACTTTTAAAGTCTTTTTTCTTTTCAATGTTTTAAGTATTGCACCACACTAGAAAGAAAGGAAGACATTAAACAAATGTAAGAGATTAAGTCTTACGGACACGTGCGCGACCTCTCCGCTACACTGAAGATATGGGTCACAAATGACCCGGTGCTAGCCTAACGAAGATTAACGAATGCAACTAGTAATTTTGCAATGGACGAAGTAATAACTCTATTATATGAGATTAACATATTTTGTTAGTTAACGTTCAAACTACAAATATGTTAGTGTGTGTAAAAATACTGTTGTATTACTCTTCTAATTATTTCATTAAAATGATTAACCCTCGGACATATGTAAGACATATATGTGAAATTTTTATTAAGGACCCAAATATAAAAAAGTTTTAAGAAATGCCTTTTCCACTTTTGCATGTAACCTTGCAAATTATAATTTTTGGAAAATCTTCTCTGCATATCATTTCGTAAACCAATGCTTCTAATTGATTATAAAAAAAATCAGGTCGCGTTTGGTACAATTATAAAAAAGTTATTCTGTTTTGAAACTTTCTACACCCACTGTATGTATTACTTGCAAGAATATTATGTATTGCTTACGTTGTGCTTGTATGGCATACATATCTCGTTAAATTGAGTCAATTTATTAATTAGTAAACTGTTGGAATGATAAGCATTGACTCATAACGCGTGAATCACGACTGCGTGGAGTGTGAATAACAATAATACGTAGTCATTGTCCAAAGAGTCAGAATTGTAGAGCATCATTCTAACAAGGAAAGGACCTCAAGTGTCCGACTTCGATTTCGATAATTTTTTATGAGATGATGGTATATGCATCCCTAATTATGTATGCAAAATATTAGGTGCAGTTACTCAATAATTTTAAAGATATGAACAATTAAAGTTTCATACCTTGTTGATACACCATGATTTGCAGCTCAAGTTTTCGGAAGTTCAATTGTTTATATCTTTAAAACTATTGAGTAAATACACCTAATATTTTGCATACATAATTAGGGATCCATACACCATCATTACAGAAAAAATCGAACACTGGGGGTCCTTCCCTTGTAAGTAGTTGATGTAGGCACCGTCGATTGCTTTTTGAGGAAACGTAATTCGTGGTAATATTTATTGCCTGTATTTTTGCTCGACGGATGGCCTTGATTTTAACCGTGGAAAAGCTGTCAGGATTCGGATCGAGTGCGCTCTCGTTCTCTTCATAAATTTTGCAAACATTTTACGGTACAACTCATTCATTCTTGCACCGTGGGAACATCCAACAGTTCCCAGCGTTCAAGAGCCACTATATCTGTTCCATTCAGTAACTTTGGTATTTACTATTTACCACTGTGTATGTAGAGTTGAAGAAACAAAAAGTGTTCATCACATTTTCCGGTACGGCCGAACCGCTGATGCACCTTACCATGAAAGAAAAACCGATGATTACAGTGCCTTCATATTGTTCACGTTTAATGGGAACGATCTTATACGATTTCGATCAAACAATTCTCTTAATTTTCTCGGAAACCCGTTTGTTTTACGGGAAAAAATTAATACTAATTGTAGTAGAAAAAAGTAGAAAAAAATGTATAAAATTAATAATCGAATCAATTGTCTAATCAATAATTAGTTTAAACGGAACAACGTAGAGAGCGGTTTACTGAAAAAAGCGGAAAATTAATTATTTGTCAATGTGCAATGTGTTGTAATATTTGTAAATCACAAGAATTAAACTTGAATGCAATGAAATACACAAAAATTAAACTTGAATGCAATGAAACATCAATAAAATGAATCAATCAGCGCTTCGCTATAAACCATAAAATAGTTAACGAACGCTAACCGTGTAAAATGAGGCGAATGAATTGACGTCTAAGCATATCTAACAATAAAATCCTGTAACACAGTTGTAACACGAGAACAGTAACTGGCAACTCATTCACCATTTTCATATTCGCGATAGCAGACAATGTTAACAAGATATATGTCTTTAGCAGACAATAAATAATGAAGTTAAGATAAAATAGCATTTGCATTCTAGTGACCCAAATAAATAGTTTTCACATATTTTTGACGTGTGTTTCGGATCATTATCATAATATGTGTATATTATGTGTAGTTAATACAGTTGAAGGTTCATAATCTATACGAAATACCAGAGTTTTACTAAAAACCAGATCGGTGGAGATCTGTTACAAAAACGTCCTTGACCTTGACCTAGAAATTCAAGGCCAAATTGTTTTTTTCTTGCATCCTGTTCTGCGCATCGCAAGGCTGAAAGTTGTCAAAGGAACCATGGGTCAAAGCTGAACAGTTTCGTTAGAAATTAACTAACAAGGGAAGGACCTAACTTTAACTAACAAGTGTCCGACTTCGATTTTTATAATTTTCTGTGAGATGATGGTATATAGTCCAATCGCCAGGTACTTTTACCTGGAAAGTATTCCGAACTTAATGAAATTTTAGCACGTCATTTGAGGGTACTCTGGGGAGTCGAATCTGAGTTTTCGACCTCGAGGACCCTGTGCTAACTTGGGGAGGGGGAAAAAACCACGATCTTTGTTACCTGTTTTTGGTATTTCGCCTATAACTCAAAAACTATGGGTCCTACGATCTTTTCCTTTTCATTTTTGAAAAGAGCATTAAATTTCCTTCACCTATTCCAACGTATTTTTTGACCCAATAGGTACCGAGAGACAGGCCTTCAAAATTAGGAAATGTTTCTCAAAATGACATTTTGAGCCACACATTGTGACATTTAGCAGGAAATTGCAAGTTTTTGGCTCATAATTCTAGTTTTTCAACACATCTACATATAATCTACATACTACGTATACTCCTTACATTGTAAGGCTCAAAATGTCATTTTGAGAAACATTTCCTAATTTGGAACACCTGTCTCTCGGTACCTATTGTGTCAAAAAATACGTTGGACCAGTGAAATTCGAAGGAAATTTAATGCTCTTTTCAAAAATGAAAAGGAAAAGATCGTAGGACCCATACTTTTTGAGTTATATACGAAATACCAAAAACAGGTAACAAAAATCGTGGTTTTTTCCCCCTCCCCAAGTTAGCACAGGGTCCTTGAGGTCGAAAAAACTCAGATTCAACTCCTCAGAGTACCCTCAAATGACGTGCTAAAGTTTCATTAAGTTCGGTATACTTTCCGTGTAGACGCCCTTTTTTCGACCTAGCGACTGTACTAACATGTCAATGGCGTATGTCACATTTTTGCATGACTAACCGCTGTCTAATTGTTCATGTATTGTACGTTACATTTCGTTGCGTCAACACGTGATTAGTTACGACCATCGAAATGTTTGCTTCTCTACCTGATGTGCTCCCCGATGAACTGCCTAGACGTGACGAGAACCGAGCTGATCAGCAGGATGAGGAACGTGGCTCTGTAGTGTAGCTTGAAAACTGATCACAGAAGAACGAACAAATGATATCGTCGAACGGAAAAGTAAGAGAAATAACCGATGCACGAGGTGTGAATAGGTTTTCGTTACCGATATTGTCGATGGCCACATCATCCTGGGAAACTTTCAACTTCACGTGGTCCTTGAGGGCCGCAAACGTGGCTAGCACGGTAGCCATGTCTGCTAGACTTGTGCTAGACTTGTTTCAGTTCTATTAGAGCAACAATACCCTCATCCGTTCCCACAGGATAGTCCCGATTCCAACTGTACGGATTTCAAAACGACAACTTCCGCCGCTACCAACCATGTGAATTCTCTTTGACAAGCGAGACTTTCCACAACACCAATTGAATGTTGATCGAATCCGCACTGAACTCCTCCAGCTAGAAGAATTCTCATTTCTTGTTATCACCAGCCACGATTGCGCAGTAGCTTAAGACTGACAACGCTTCACGAAACTAGAAAGAGTCAGCGTTATTATTGTGAAGGCACTTATTCGCGCTGATAACGTTAGATAACATCAAAAACTGGAGTGAAGAATATAATGTCGATCACGTGGAACGGCACACCGTGACTCCACCTCGAATCATTCCCTCTATCAATCTTGGCAGCGTATGTAACCGAGTCCAGAAATCAACGGAGACCACAGACTATATCGAAGATTATACGAATCTATGTATTGTGAGTAGACCGCGGATTTTGTGCATTTATGACAAAAATGGGCACGTGTAATTCAAAACAGTGGACATGTTAAAAATATTTAAGGACATCAATATATTAGTTTCAGCTTCGTAGAATAATTAAAACAAAAATACAATTTTTACTTGGCTCCTGTGTCCTGCAATCAATGCAAACATTTTTTATTTTGCATAAAGATCCGCAGTCTAATTATGAGAATTGATATTCTGTAAACAATCTTCCGTTTTAGTATTTAAAATATTTTAAAAACTCGCTGAACAGTTCCTTTCCTACTGCTTATCAGAATAATTTTATTTTATTTTTATTGCATATATATACATATGTATATACAATTTTAAAGAATCTATGGCACATGGCTGAACACTTTTTAATGGAACCTTCAATAGCAACAGCAGTTTTCATTGTAAACTGACAAGTCACCCTCAATAACGTCATCCAATAGTTTCCCATTTAAGATCGCAAGTGAAAGAAAATTTCTATGCTTCCTTTTGGTACAGCACAATTATTGAAAATCTTATTAACCCATTGCCATTGCAGTTTTCATTGTGAACTGACAAGTCACCCTCAATAACGTCATCCAATAGTTTCCCATTTAAGATCGCAGAGTAAAAGAAAATTTCTATGCTTCCTTTTGGTACAGCACAATTATTGAAAATCCTATCAACACCCCTTGCCGTGCCTTTTCTTTTGCAGTTACAGTGATTAGAACGTCTTTATCCCGAAACTGTCGTAGAAGAGAAGAGAAAATTTATGTTTTTTGTAAAGCTACATTTATTGTAATGCTTAAATATTGATTACAAACGAATCAAATTTTATTTCATCTAGAATGAAACGCGTAACATTTATATTTGTTAGACTTTGTTAAAAACCTTCGTGTGGCTCGTCCAAATACGGCAAGGGGTTTAAAGGTTTCCGGTAGGTAAACTGTTATGCAATTGATAAATACAGCTGATAATTAAACAATTGATGGATAGATTCAATGAACAATCGCAGTGCAGCATCCTTAAACAATTCATTATCGGAATGTGTCGCCGCTCGATATCAAACAACTTTCATTCGAAACCTTTTTTTATACAGCAAAACAATTTTAAATGGACAAATTGTTCATTAAATATAGGTTTTATTAACTGCAATTTGCATAAAAAATTCTTGTTATTTAAGTATCATATCGAAAATTGATCTAATGTTAGAATTGCAGTTAGAATTTAATAATATTCAATACAGGAAGAAATATCTTTCTCATCAAAAATTGACAAGTCACACACAGATAGACTTTGTTAATTCAATTCAGAGCTTGTGGAATTAATTTAGGGGCAAAAAAAGGGACGCATACATTGTATTGATGCATAACTGAATACTAGTGTAGGACATTTCTTTCATTTATAGCGGATAGAGGTATATTTAGAACTATTCAAATGAGCATTCAAGGATAACCAGCGGTAATTGTTTTTAGGTCTTGAAAAAAGCACTAAAAAAGACATGCGCGAGCACGTACCGTGCTAATAACATTGAAAAAACCATGCAAATGAGAGATTTCAGTAAGTGGAAAGTGGAATAACAATATTCTCTAACAATAATTAATAATTTATCATGCTATTGTAATAAAGTTCGTTTTTAATATTATTTTATATTGAAAAATGTGAGTAATTCTAATTGAATGACCAAGGACTGTACTCTGCACTTCGTCATTTTACACGTTTACTGTTATTATTCTTGCTTAAACGATAAACCTATTTTATTACCATTATTATTGACTTATGGCTTATGTAGGCTATGGATTCCATGAGTTAACGAGCATAGTTTATCCATTGCACAATAAAACACAGACTCTGATAAAATTAAATTACATTATTACTTCGCTTTCAGAAACTATATTTTATAACTTAATCTAATAGCACAATTTTTACAGGAAAAGTTCATTTCTCTCCGCCCGTTTATAGTGATTGATAAGTGTTCGTTCATACGAACACCTACGATGTTTTCTTAACACTAGATCTGCAGAACTTTAAATTATTAGTAGACTGCGGGTCTTTAATGAAAAATAACAATTTTCTATCTGAATTGCGACAAACCAGAGTGAAATGGTAAGCTATATTCTAACCCACGAGAGAACGGACTTGTGTAACGACTAGTTTTCGTTCTTCGCTGCGCATCTTCGCCCTAATTGGTTCAAGAAAGTGGGGAGGGGGTAGTGGCGTGAGAGATGATAGGCTCGCTGCGCCCCCACCATCTAGATCAGCTCAGAAGGCTGCGCAGAACGAGTCCGTTCTCTTGTGGGACAGAGAATATTTTCTTTTTTGATATGTTTAATGGGCTGAAAATAATAGATAAAGCAAAACCTTGAAATTTTTGTTATAAATGCATCAAATTCGCAGCCTAATTATTAGTTAACACTATACTGCATAAAAATAACAAAGGATTTTTATCGTAATATACATACATATCTTAAGAAATAAACTTATGGAATTAATTCCCCACAAATGCATCTTTACATCCTCAACAAAGAGAATTACACAATTTGAAGCCTGTTAATATGACGTGGTTCTAATGTTCAATTAAAATTGAATAAAATTCCCATTCGAAACATAATGTTACTCAATTATGGATAAAAATAAATTTAGTTTCTGACGATAGTTCAACCTGAAATTCCATACTTGGAAAGATCTTATACTGGAATCGGCGATAACGAGGGAAAAGATCGATCTACATTATTCTATGTGGTAAGAGTACATAATTTCATACGGCGAGGGTACGTGGGTGTTCCACGTTCATCGATGATATACGTGATCATCGTATCTAGCACACCGGCCTAAGTTACGAAACAATCCTTCGACAATCTATATCAACCCGATGATTTCACTTAATCACATCGATAGCAAGACAAATACGATGATTAACTTGATTGACGATCACTCTCTGACAGCAGCTTTATTCTATTCAAAGATACACACATCCGTCAGATATGGAACTTATATTATCAAATAGCGAGAAACTACCATTTCAGTGATTTAACGGAATCTATCGATACCCTAAACTAAAGAAAGAGAAAATTTTATACCTACTAGGAATAAGAGTTGGGCAACAACACTGTCGAACATCAAATTTGTTCCACAATTACTGTTGGGTGTATCTTATAGAGTGTTTTGAGCTGATTCCGAATCTGTCCTTCATTTTTCCTGGACCCTGTATTCTGTAAAATCATTTACAGAATGCCTTCAAATTAACAAAAATAAAAATTCCAGAACTACCAAGACTACAGCACTGGGATTACGATTCTACATGATTCCTACCGAAAGCCTATTAATAGGATTTACCATAATTGTGCTGTACCAAAAGAAACCATAGAAATTTTCTTTTACATTACAATCTTAAATGAAACTATTAGATGACGTTACTGAGGGTGGCTTGTTAGTTCACAATGAAAATTGCTATCACTGTTGAAAGTTCCATTAGAAAGTGTTCAGCCTTGAACCACAGATTTTTCAAAATTATGCAATAATCACCGGTCGGTAGCGTGTCAAGATTCCCCTAGAAAACTTGAAAATTGCATAAACGTCCGCAGTCTAATCATGAATTTTTCAAACCTGAAACCTCGGCTGCAGAACTTAGGGAACTCGGATGGCTGGGAAGAGAGTGGGGGAGGAAGAAGGTATACGCAAGCAAGGGGACAAGAAGATAAACAGGTACGAAACCAAGGTGGAAAAGGAGTAAGGTCACGAAGAAAGAAGGAACGGTGATCAAGAAGGACAGGAACAAAGGAGTAAGAGGGGATAGAATGTCGAAGGTAGGACTTTGACCGGCCGTTGCCCCTGATGCGGTTGCCTCCGGCTTGCAAACCGAACAGATCCTCCAAAGAAAACTCTGTCCTCTGGTTTCTTCATTCCTGTACATAGTACGTATACGTATACAGCCGGTTTCATCATTCTCAGGTACGACGGTACACCTACCTGTCTATTTACGGTTTGCCAGCAGCCATTGTGGAGTCGCTAGACGAAACGTTCGCTCGCAGAGTTCTTTTCTCCTTTATCACTTGAGAAACAGCTCCTAAAATAAGGAAACATGCTGCATTTCTCTTTTTAACCGACTTCGAAAAAGGAGGAGGTTAGGTTATTATTGTAAAGAAATTAGTTTCTTTGTGTAATCGTCCGATTCGTTAGTATGCAACGTGCCAGCTGTCGATTCAGACGCTGCACGGTGCTTGTAGCAGGCCTCGAACGTAGGTTTCGAACGCGTTGTTCCTGCATTTAAGAAAGAGAAGTTAGGAATACGCTTCGAATAGATGGGACTGGGTAGAACCGTTATTATCTGCATTTTAGAACGAACCATAAAAGCCAGAAGACCCATCCCTTCTCCTCGTTTTACTCTCGCCGAGTTCGTTTACCTGGAACGTGTCATTTCGGGCCCTCCAGCAGCAACCATTTTACGCAACCCATGATATTATAGTTACGTGGCAACTAGCACACCGCGGGCCCTTAAACAAACTAGTATGATACAATTTAACAACGTAGCTTATATTTCCTTGTAGATTTAGCACTAAGCCTACCACGAGGATTTTTTATTTGACAATTATTGAGATTGTAAAGGTGTTTTCATGGGAATTGTATGAATACATTTTTTGACTCCAGTATTATACTGGCACAATAACTATGTCCACTATGAATACTCCTGTTATTTGTAATAATATGAAAAAATGTTATGTACAAAACTTACACGGTATACAGGGGGCCATATTGTGACACAAACATTTTCTGCGTGGGTGGAGCCATAGAGGAGATTTCAAGGTCACCTTGATTTTTTTAATGGAAAGACCTACTTTTTGTATTATGAGTCGATTGACTATCGAATTCTGAGTAAAAATGTATCGACCTCCGTATGTCCTAAATCGAATGGTTAACGAGATATTATGGAAATAATTTTCTTTCTTCTTTGGATAATATCTCGTTAACTATTAGGTTTAGGACATACGAAGGTCAACACTTTTATACTCGGAATTTGATACTCTATCGATCTATGGTATAAAAAATGGGACATTCCCTTTAAAAAAGTCAAGGTGACCTTGAAATCTTCTCCGAGCCTCCGCCCACGCAGAAAATGTTTCTGTCACAATATGCCCCCCACTATACCGTGTAAGTTTTGTATATAACATTTTTTCATATTGTTACAAATAACGCGGCAATATTCGAAGTGGACATAGTTATTGCCCCACCCTGTTATTATAGTAAAAATTTCAATTCCAATTTCAATTTTTATTGTGCTTTTAATAAATAATAATGTTGTTTAATATATTGTTTGTTATTTACATAATCGATTAAAATGTGACATTTGCATTAAGAGTGTATACAAGTAGAGCGAACATATTTGAAAATGTTTCTATATATTTTCCTTCGTAACTTTCCCAAATTAGTTAATGTATAAATGCATGGCCTGTGAATAAATTGCAGTGAGAGGGTTTAATCCACTTACCAAAGTGTCGCTTCCATCAATTCTTATTACGCTGGGAACTATAAATGTGATTTATGATTCAAATAGGGGACAGGAATATCAAAATTGATTTCATATAATCACTCTGAAATACAGTAGAAAAACTAATATTTTAAAGATAAAGATTATGAACTTTCAGAATGATATTTCTTATCACTTTATATATACGAACATCCATACTTTATTAATTTCCACAATTGAACGAATTGCACATTTGGAAATATTTCTCTGAACGAATAATTTGATTGAAAACTTTCCAAGTAAGACAAGATTCTTATTAAGTGGTATATGTATGTTATCAATCAATTACCAGAGAAAATGCCCACGATAAATTGTAAATGAGGAGAACATTAATTGTTAGGCTAACAGCTAAAACTAATCACTACAGAGCTTAGATAAAAAGTTAATGGAAGCTCATTAAGTTCTCCAAATGGTAGTTTCTCTAAATGGTGTTTTCGCCGTATTATTCCACCAGATAAAATAAAATGCTTGTCTTTAAGCTCGTTAAATTCGTCCTGATGTCTAGTAACGAGCAAAAGAAATTATACATTATCGTACAAGGTGTCCCAAAAATGCTGTACTTGAAAAACGATAGAATAACATATAACTTTCGAATATTGAGTTTAGAAAAGTGAGTGCTGACACCTGTATAGTATACTAACTCCTGTACTAATTTTATTCAAATCAAAATATCTTCTAAACTATTGATTTTTTCCACAAGTGATTTAGTACTATTTATATAACAATTTATATATAACAAGTAGCGTTAAATGGTGCATTCAAAAATATACGATCCCATTTAAAAAGATACAAAGTTGACCTTCATATGACCTCTACGCGACCAGTTTCCAACTTTCGTTTCAATAATTTCTTTACATACCGAGCAGCACACAAAGAGCTGGGGAAAATAGTATCTTAAATAGTAAATAATAAATAATCCTATTTATTTTAAGGTATGCGCAAAACTCTTTGAAAATAAAATATTTTATTTGATGTACTAACTGTTGAAAATAAAATATTTTTGAAAATAGTATTTTATTTGAAGAAGATATTGCAAATATTTGTATTTTGTACGGTATATAAATAATTACGGTTCGGATTCAGTACATTTACGAGTGTAAATCGTTTCTTAACGATAAGATAGACATAAACTGCATATGTTTATGCGGTTTCTCAGAGTATATTATAAGAATGCAAAAAATAAAATTTTCAGATTGTTCAAATAGAAATATTTTATTTTCTGGATCAAATTGTTGAAATAGAAATATTTTACTTTGAGGTCCAGATTGTTAAAATAGAATGATTTCATTTTCGAAATTGTATATCTTATTTAAAATTGTATATCTTATTTAAAATACTTTAAAATTCCTTAGGCAAAACAAAACCTAAAATATTAACTAGTCTTTGAGATATTCGTTTCGCCAAATAATGCCCACCTCTGCCGAGCAGTTTACAAGTACATAATTGTATGGCACGCTAGCTGAATCACCCTGTACAAACAACAGTGTATCCCACGAAAAATAATTGCACTGCTGATTTAGATAATTCACTCGCAAGATAATAGTACGATTTCACGGCACATTGACGTTAAGACTGCACGGTCGGTTTACTAATCAGCAAAATGAGAATAATTTTGCTCGTGTCCCCCAGCGGCAGCGCTGATCGGGGGACTTGAAATTGGTTGGACCTCGAATATCCTCGAACAAGCGTCGAGGTTCGTTTTACTGATCATTAATCTCTAATCGGAGCACACATGCACGTGTGCAAAGAGCCCCTGCGGCCGCGCGCGGTCGTTAGGCTATTTAATAAATTCCATCGCTGTGCGTTAGTCGCCATTGCGCAGGGTCATCGGTATAAAGTTGAACGAAAGGTCGGGATTCAGCGGAAATTCAATTTCGCACGGGTACACGCGGATACCTAGAATCATCGTGCTCCAAAAGTAATTTTATATTTCATCCAATAAACTTTATAAAATTAGTAAATCTCTGATAAAACCGTTGCGGAAACCTCCTTCACAGTAAATTCCATATCTGCGCCGAGTACGCTGACAGTTTTGCAATCATTCTGAAATCAGAAATAAGGAAAAACACCGTGTCTTATCTGGACACTCTGCAGAAGGTTTTTTTCAGATGCGGGAGATACAGTATTTATCTCATTGTAAGTACATACTGGCACGTCAGAAAGGATGACGGTGAGTTTTTGCGTGTTATACAGGGTCTGCCCGGAAAGTAATGCAACCACATTTTTTTAAAGAAAATCTATTAAACATAGGGATACAAACCTTTAAATTTCTTCAAAGTAGGATCCTAGGGTATCGACACATTTTTTCCAGCGCGATTTCCATGCTTCGTATGCTCCCTGGAAGGCGTTTTTTGGAACCTCTCGTAGTACCCTCGTCGCAGCCTCTTTGACGCGTTCCACGCTTTCAAAATGGCATCCTTTTAGCACATTTCTAATTTTTGGAAACGAGAACAAGTCGGCGGGAGGCAAGTCAGGACTGTACGGGACCGAATGACGCCAGAAGAGCTGCGGCCCGTAGCCGAAAATTTCAAAACACGTTTAAGCTTCTGAATCGGCTCAGAGGGTGGCCACTTCGAAACTTCTTAAATATATGAATACTAAAGGTCTATATGTTATGGTTGTTATCATTTGGTTTTTCAAAATTCGTCGATTTAACAGAATTATAATAATAAATCTTTAACACCGTTATTTCTTGTCACCCTGTAAAAGAAACAATGTGGTCGCATTACTTTCCGGACAGACCCTGTAGGTGTTCCACCTTTCTGATCGACGCGAAATTTGACATTTTCGCCCGTTGGTTATTCACAGTCGAGACGTGCGACTGTTACACATACACAGAGGAAACAAACGATGTAGATTACAACGGTATGCTCGAACGCGTGCTGCATTTCAATGTCACGCGACAGGTCAGATAAAGCGTCCGCAATTTTTTTACAATTAGTCTAATTATAAAACAGCTTTGTCGACATCTGAGATTGATTGTTATTAGAAACGCCAAATGAAATCAGAGGACAGTAGGAAATGTCATGAATGATGAAGACATTTCCGATTTTTCTTTCCGGGAAATGCTAGAAGTACAAAATTAATGAATTCATTACATTATTAAACATTATCAAGATTGCATGGTGTTATAATTGTGAATAAAGAAGATTTCATTTTCAGTAATTGTCGCGTTATCTGTGTCATTGCGGTACCATTTGACAGCCGAGATTCTCCGGATAAAAATAAGTTCAAACACGATGCAATTCGGATTATTTTTATCGATTTAAGTATACAGGGTGTGCAAAAAATGTCGGACTACTTTGACAGGGGTGATTGCTTAGGCAATTTCCGCTTCGGATTTGCCATTACAGTTTCCAATACAAAACGTCGTCGAATAATGTTCGCAATCTGACGAGCAATGGAATCTGTTAAGACGGTAAGGAAGACTGTGAGCCACGAGGATGAATGTAAGTGCAACCTCGCTGCTGCACTCAACACTCAATGTTAACAGTTTAATCAACGGATTAAAAGTTATCAGACACCGATCGAGCGAGATTAATGCACAAATCTCATTGTTATTGTTGAAGTTTCAGAAAATTGTGTGTGCAATTCGACTGACACAATATTCTGCAAGCTATAGTGCTCATTGAAAATTGATCTTCGTGTACTTCGTAAATAGACTGCGGATGTTTATGCAATTTCCAATTTTTGTAGACAAATCTTAAGGTTATGGATTGGAATGAATTCCAATTTTTCGTGGGAATAGCCTTTGTAGATGTAAAACAAATCAAAATCGTATTAAATCCTATCGAATTTTACGTTGTGGCATTTTTTGAAAATTTTTTTAAGCCATAAATGCATAAACATGCGCAGTTTATTCGTAAAAATTGTTGATCCCCCCTTCAAATGTGAAAGTGTGTATCGTTATTAATAGACTGCGGATTTTATGCATTTATGGGAAAAACCAGTAGGTGCGATTAAAACAGTGAAAAAGTTACAACGATCTAATAATGCCAATTGTTTGCCTAATGTTTTCAGCTAGTTAAAATGATCAAAGTAAGAATTAAACTGTCTGTCTGGCTCCAGTCTCTTGCAGACGGCGCAGACAATTTTTATTTTTCAGAATTTCTAAACGTCATTAACTAGGGAAAATAGGCCAAAAACTGATTTTTTTATTTTACCCCGTAACTACCCTCCCGATCGAGATACAGGGTTGACATTTTGCAAAGTATGTTTTTTCTTGGTGCTCTATCGAATGGCACATCGTCGATAAAATTCGGTTCAAGGACATTTTTGACTATCTTATCCGTCTATACCCTGAATCTCGGAACCTACTAATGTTGGAAGACTAATGTTTTGTCAATATTGAGACATGATAGTATTCAACAAGTGTACTAAATTACATCTCTCCACCTGTCTCCAGTGCCGAGTTATAAGCCTCTAAAAAACGGTGAAGTTTCGTGTAAAAGGAGGTACAGAACTTGGCTGGTGCGCTACCGTGCACCTAGATATGTACAATCTTTGGAGAGAACGTAGGAACAGGCCCAGAAAAGAAGGAAAGCAGATCTGAAAGAAGTGATTGGAACGGTCGATTACTCGCTGACGTTTATTTGTTCAGTTTAACAATAGAACATTCGTACGAAAATATAGGATACTCGGGCAGTATTTGTCAGTCCTCAGAAAGCGTGTTTTAAAGGCGTATGAACGGCCAGCCATACAATATAACGCTGGCTACTGCCTTTCGATAGTTCTTCTCTCTCGCGTAAGCGACTCATATACAATAAACTTGACAATTTCGTTAGCGACGTTCGATCGCGGAAATTACGAATCCCTCATTCGTAAAGAATAGCTAGGAGTATCAACGAGTAAAGAACAGTACATTAATTGATAGAGCAGGAGAATAACGCATAAAATTGTCATTACTAATCGATTATCACTCGTTCGTCCAGCAATTCTCATCTAGCTGGGTCGTTAATATAACTATATATATATATATTTATATATAATAACTCTACACGAAGTGGAGCACAAAAATGAAAAGAACCGAGTATCCTTAGGCTATATGGAAAAACTGTTGAAAGTAAAATCAAACTGTTCGCAATAGGAAAAGCTCAAAAGAAACTAAAAGAACTTACTCAGCTTCGCTTTGCTTCGAACAGCCTTATCAAATCGCACCCCCGCAAGAAACGTGACACGAGTCAAAAAATGGCAATTTTGAGGTTAAGTCGTTGAAAAATATGCGCGAAAATCGTCACATCTCTATCTCGCAATTTATCATACCTATTTGAAGTTTAAAAGAAGCTTAAACTATCTCAATATAGGTTTTACAGAATTCTTTAAGTTGATTTTTCTCAAATGCTGCATTTTTGAGTCGTGTTAATTTTTTTTGCGGGGATGCGACATGACATTGAAGTGATTCATGTGTGTCCATTTGTGTGCTCCGCCCTGCATATGGTATGCATATATTTAATATATATATATATGTTATATATATATATATGTGTATATATATATATATATATATAAAATATATTTATATTTTATATATATGTGTGTATATATATATATCGCATCTAAAGGCGCGAGGAAGCACGTACGTCGTGGCGCGTGCATGGTATGAGTTCGTATGTGTATTAAAATATATGTTGCTCCTAGTCAGCATGGAAATTCATCGGACCGATGCACTAACAGTACACTATCACTATCTACGAATACATAGATTTCGTAGCTCCCATTCATTGGTCGTAATATGCTCGCAGAATCGGCACTTCTAACAATCAGTTACAGTTTTCTGTCTTTCTTTTTCACTCATATTCTCTCTCTCTCTCTCTCTCTCTCTCTCTTGATTTATCTCCGACGGGTTTGCCGTTTCACATGATGGGACTTGGAAATGCACATTTCCACGCGTAAGACACTACAGCTTTTTACGAAACAACTATTCCGTCACGCGAAGGCTTTTGAACAAACACGACGCCCCCCATCAACTCTGTGCAACTTGTTTGACGCCATCTATCATGCGATGGGACGAAAGCTCCTCGGAAAGGATCGGGCCCGCGATTAATAAATACGTATCGGCCACAATTACTAACGGGTGTAACGTTAAAAGACGAAGAAAGAAAACACAAGAGATGAATAATAATAATAAAAACAAATATATTATGCAAAGTGGCTCGTAAAGGATCGAACGGGAACGAAACTCACGTGAAACCGGGATGGAATGAGAGGGGGAAAAATAAAACGCGACAAAGTCGTTGGTGGGGGGGAGGTGTTCAAATTCTATTCACGTGTGGATATGATCCTAAATAACAATACAAAATACAAGAATCACGATGATATGGAGTGTCTCGGTTATACTTGGCAGTCTTACTTTGAGCATGGACTTTTTCTCGCGAATCGTTGCAGATATCTATCTATCTCTATCGTCGGACTGCGAATGTCACGCGCTTGTTCGTGGAATTGTTCGAAACACAATAACACAGAGATGCCCCCGAAAAAGCCGCGATTCAATTGTTGATTTCGCTTGGAATGTTTCTAACGCGTCGAACCCCTTCGGTCAGAGCCGTGCCTGGATCTGTTCCATCTACGTTTTACAAGCCTCATCGAACTATTGGCAAAAGATTTATAAAATCCGAAATATGTGTCGATCGAACAGAGATCTGAACGGACCCAGACAAAGTCTTCCGCGTCGAGGCTGCTAGGGATATTTACTAAAACCTACCGAAAGGTGAAACGTTTGCTAAAAGAATGTATCTAAATATTTTACCCAAACATCTGCAGTCTACTTATATCACTAGGCGCTTTATTGTCTTTTTAGTAGCCGCTGCGCGAACTTTCTCGTCGAATTACATTGCTTACATCGATTACGCAAAACGGCGGGAACGACGCGGGCATCGAGTCCGCAGAGAAATCGGCAAAAATTTTCAACGACGAACAACACTTTTCCTTCTACTTTTTTCTATTTGTATTATATTTCTTGGTCCCTCGACGAAATATTATAATAGACGATCGCTCAGCAAAAACGTCTTCAGAGAATTTAGTGCAGTCTGAACTGTTTACCTGCCTGTCTTTTCCATTTTTATTTTTTTCTCTTGCTCTCAACACTCATTCATTTCACCTCTAACACACGCGCACACATACACACACTTTCTCCCTTTTATTCTCATTTATTTCGTTCTATATATCCGTGTCTATGTATATATATATATAAAATATGTATATATATATATATATGTAAATTTATATTTTCGATTTAATAAGACTGTCTACAATATACAGATGTAATTCCTACGTCTACGATATAAAATGTAACTGGTAAGACAGTGAAATTACGATTCTGGGAGAACGACGAAGTTTCAAAAACAAGGTTATGTTCGTTACTCGATCATCACGAATAACGCAATTGGAAATCTTACAGTAACTAAGTCTACGTGACCGCGTGAAAAACAAGGAGGAATTCTTTTCGAAGCGATCGTTATTTTCAACAAGAACATTTGCAGAAACAATCTGTCCAGACCGGAGCACCTGTTTTCAGTAATATCTTACTTTTATCGTAAAACGTCTAAACACAGTTATTTTGTCTATGGCATACGCGGGGGGATTGGCAGTGTAGATTACAATACAGCTGACGAAGGACAGAACGATCTTTCACGCGAGCAACTCGATAGAAAGAAATCTAAACAATCAAAAAAATCGGCTGGAAAAAAAATTTCTCTTTGTTCTTCGGTGCATGCATACAGCTCGGCGAAAGAGAGGGGCAATGAGTTAGGAGAGGGAGAGAGAGAAAAAAGAACTAACGTCGTCCCCCATTTTATCACATAATCAGAGTCTACGAAGACCTCCAAAGTCAGTTCGGAGGAATTTAATACTAAGCTCTTTCACGAATGTTTCCTCGTCATTGCTGCCTGATGCCTCGACAAACGTATCTGGAGATACCAGCCGGAGAAGGTGTGAAACGTTCCCTTATCTCTCCACTTGTTACCCTCGGATTAAAACGGCTACACGGCCCAACGAAAATGAGTGTCGACCCGCCTGTTATCTCCAGACAAATCGTCGTCGTGCACTTTTTTGGCACTGTCACTCGCCGCGTCCACATCGAATTTCATACTCGCCGGCGAAAGAAGCGAAGGCGTTCTCTCCCCGTTTCTTAACGCGTCGACGATCGATCACCGTTCGCTGGATCGCGGATTCCCATGCAGAATAAAAATGGTCTACATTCATTGCGAGATAGAGAATCTGCGTTTATTTTCTCGATCGTTCCAATCAGACGAATGTAATGTACAAAAACAGGATTTTTAAACGCATCGAATCCGCTATCTAGATAACGGTCGCGTATTCTGCCGTGGCAATCGACGAGTTAACAAACGAACGGAAAAAAAGAATAGATACACACGGATATCTAAAGTAAGAGCATGTCTAATGGTCGCGAGATGGAGGGTGGGGGGTTGGTTCAAAGACCAGAATCCTCCCGCTTAAGATGGCGAGATACGAAAGGGAATGAATGCGTGGCTCGACCAAACAAACAAAAGAAAAGAATGTAAAATAAGTAGAATTTTTTAACGTTCGAATCGGTTCTAGTTGGGCACCCTTCCACAGATCCGCCGAAAGCCGAGCGCGTTCGCGAGCGATCGAGGGGGACTGTGTTCGTCGCGAACGTAAACACGAGAGAACTGGAATAAATTTGTTGTTGCGGAAAGACGACAATGGAATGCTTGCATGCGGCAGTGTCTAGATCGCGGCGGTAGGCGACACAAGCCCCTCGAAGTCGATCGCGATCGTTAGGTTCGGTTGATCGAAGGTAAAGTTTCGGAGAGCAAACAAGCCGGAAAAAGAATTAGAGATGAGAACGAATTGTCGAGGGGGGAGGGGGGGGGCTGGATACTAGACGTGTTGTTTGCCCTGGAACTTTATCGCGAGATCGGCGACTAGCTGCTGGTATACTAACGGATCTATATTCTTGCCGAGCTGATAGAGAACGAACCAGTCGCCGATCTGGCATTTCTCCGCGATCATTTCGATGTGGTCGGACGGCGAGAGACGCGAGCGAGCCCGCAAAAGCACCAGGCGAAGCTTTGGTCCGGCAATGACCGCGGCACGATAGGCCAGCGTCAGCCCGCTCAACACCGATAGAATGATAAACCAGAACCAGAGAAATACGTAGATCTTCTCGTTGACGATGTTCAACGGTAGCACGCATAGGCCGTCGAACTTCTGCACGGTACCGGACGCACCATACTTGTGGAAGGTGCACTTGGTCACCTTCGGGAACACCCGCGACATCGGGTCGGTCCTCTCTTCCGGCTCCATCTCGGTGAACTTGACCACGTCCGATCCGTAGGTGGTGAACTCGCCGTCGAGGAAGAAATCCATGAAATAGATCTGACCGACCACGTTGACGAAGTTTAGCAATTCGCAGAAGAAGAACCGAAACGCGTAGAAGTTCTGCGTGTGGAGATTCCCGACCAGGTAATCGACCAACAGTGTCCTCCTTTCGGTTTTGCAGTCCTCGGTCATGACGGGGCAGTTCAGGTCCAACACCAGCATCTTAATCCTGCCGCCCTCCCAGGTCTTCCAAAGGTAACGCGGCACGTAGAACAGTATCGCCTGGAAGAACAGCGTGAAGCACACCCACTGATAATATTTATGATATTTGACCTCGTCCTCGCCCTCGACGTAAGCCGCGACGCCGGGGTGCACCAGATCCTTGCCGATCGTGCCGACCAGGTTCGGGATCGTGAACGTCGAGTATATCCAACAATAGGTGTCCATCACGTGAAGCGGTATCTCGTCGACGATACAATCTATAGGATCTCCTATGTACTGTCTGGAGGTGACCAGCAACGAAAACGCGATTAATATGATCACGGTGGCTTTGTAGTGCAGCCGGAACACATTGTTGTCGATGCAGACGGCATCGAGCTTCAGCAGCCCCTTCACCGAGCCGAATACGTCAAACATCGTGCAGCTTTAGTTCTTTTTCAATTCCGAAATTACAAGAGCTATATTTTAGAAAATATATATCCAGATTTCGTGGTCGTCGGAGTCGTTGGGGTCGTCGGGTAGAACCGCAGGGTGGCGATGAAGGTATGCGCGACGCGACGCCGCGCGTCAAAAGGCGTCTCTCTCTCTCTCTTTCTCGACCTCCGTACACGCACTAAAACAAAACAGGTACGTTGAGAGACCGGTGATCGAACAATAGGAACGCGACTAAACGTAAATAGTTTTTTTTCTCTTTTATTTTTGATTCACACCTTACACAGATATGCGCTTCCGTCACCGAAATCCTTTCTTTCAAAATTCCGGCGAAACACGTGTGCGTCCCGTTTCGATCGTTCCGCGATCACTGCGCGCGTGAGCACCGCTCTACCGAGAGCAGCAAAGCGTCACCGAGAGCGGTTCTGTCGTAATGGCTGCGTTCAGAAACGTTGTACGACACGAGCACGCGAGGACATGCCGTTCGTTCCACAAGCAACTCGTCGTCCCTTTTCACCACCTCTCGTTCTAGCCTGTTCAACCGTCGCTCGTCCCCTCTCTCTTTCGACCCGCCGCGGCACTCTTCGTCTCGCTCTGACCCACACAGCTCGTACACACAGCTTGCTCGGAGAAACTATACGTTCTGCCTTCTGCTCCACACACCAACAGAACCGAGATTCTATCCCCACTCCACCGCACTGAGAAAAACTCGTCCTCTCTCGCGTCGACTCGCGTCCCTCTACCAAAGACCTAACCCCACTTTCCGTCGCCGGCTACGGATCGCAAAGGCAACTCGGCCCGCTGTCGGCTCTCCTCGTCCACGATCGGGTACCGTCGGTTCAGGTCCCTCCGTTCGGCACGCATGCGTACCCCTCTCACAGATCCCCGATTCTCTGCTTACGTTCGCGAACAATGCTCCACGATTTTCGGCAAATAACCAGCAAATATGTATATGCGTCTCGAATCAAATTTCTCTCTCTCTCTCGAGTCTCGAATTTCGAAATTTTTGCCGGTCACCAGACGGATTTTCTCGTACTTCTCGAACGATTCTTGATGTCTTCGTGGGATTTACCGCTGTATTCCCGGGGATTTCAGATTTTCCGAATTTAACCTTCCCGTTCAACGAGCCGTTTCGCGTTCGTTCGAACGTGTTCGAACGGTCGTGCAGTTCTGACAGGACAACGACTTTTCTGACTGGTAACTATAGTTCATTCTCTCTCTCTCTCTCTCTCTCTTTCTCTATTTTACTTGTATGTAGAAATCGTTCCAGTTCGAGCGATCTGTCATTTTGTGTCACTCAACGTGTGATTACGGAATTTTGAGACTTCCGATGAATTTCTGGCAACGCCATCTTTTATTCCATTCATCCGAAATATTGATCGATGATTCAAAATTTGAATATACGATATACGTACACTGTTAGGTGAATGATACGTAAACACATTTTGACATTTAGGAGACATGTATAGATTTTTTGTTCATACGTCTGTAGATTTATATTGACTGAGAAATTTCATTGAAATCGGTCAACGTTGCAGTAAGCTACAAACGTTTAAAGTTTGTTGTCAGAAAAATTGCAGTTTCTCACGGTTTTCAGCCTGTAACTGAAATAAATCTTATGATTCTTGCATTTTTCAATGCCTCTAGTTTTTTCCCCGCATCTACCGATTTTAAAATAAAATATTCAGAATATGTATGATTAGACAGCGGATCTTTATGCAAAATAAAAATTTCCTACTCGAATTGCAACAAACTGGCGTGAAATAGAAATTTATTTTCTTTCTTAATATGATCAGTAGGTTGAAAATAATGTAACAGTATTTTTAAATTCTTCTAATGTCCTCACTGTTTTAAATTACACCTACTCATTTTTGTCATAAATGCATAAAATCCGCTGTCTATGTACATACAGGGCCGGCCTTCTCTATAAAGGAGCCTGGGTGCAAGAAACCATTTCGGGCCCCAAATTTTTTGTAAAGTAAAAAAAAATTTACAAACACGAACATACAGGGTGAGTCTAAAGAAACAGAACACCTAAATATCTCCGTTACTTTTGGGTTGTACAAAAAAACTTCTTAGGACAAAGTTACCCTGTTTGAAGAGCCACATGTAACGGTGTAAGGGAAATAATTTTCAAGGTCATTTTTTTACAGGATTTCAAGGTCATTGATATTTTTTAATACATCAATCGATGCAGCTGGACATTCGTTATAAAATGTACTAACCCATGTATGTCGAAAAGTTAGTAGTTCAGGAGATATTTCAATTTAAATACCTCTAAAACACCATTACTGTCGTACTAAAACGTTAGCGTTTACTTGCTAGTGTAAACTGAAGAGTTGAAATTGAAAAGTTGACGTTGAAAATGAAATTGAAGATTTGAAATTAACCAATTGAAATTGAAAAATTGAAGTTGAAATTGAAATTGAAAAGTTGACGTTGAAATTGAAAAATTGAAATTGAAATTGAAGAGTTGAAGTTGAAGGGTTGATATTGAAATTGACGTTGAAATTGAAAAATTGAAGTTGAAATTGAAATTGAAAAGTTGACGTTGAAAATGAAATTGAAGATTTGAAATTAACGAATTGAAATTGAAAAATTGACATTGAAATTGAAATTGATGTTAGCGTTTGCTTACTTGTGTAACGTCTTACAATTAGTACGACAGTAATGGTGTTTTAGAGTTATTTAAATTGAAGTATCTCGTGAACTACTAACTTTTCGACATACATAGGTTAGTACTTTTTTATAACGGATGTCCAGTTGCATCGATTGATGTAATTACAAAATACCTCATTCCATTAAAAAAAATATCGGTGACCCTGAAATCTAATGAAAAAAATGACCTCGAAAATTTTTTCCCTTACACCGTTACATGTGGCCCTTCGAACAGTGTAACTTTGCCCTAGGAAGTTTTTTTGTACAACGAAAAGTAACGTAGATATTTAGCTGTTCTGTTTCTTCGGACTCACCTTGTATATTACTAATGAATGTTTATTTAATGCGTGATTTTGTTTTTGCTAATACATTAATTACTTCAGAAAAATTACATTATTTTAGTTCTTGATCGTGTTGGGGCCCTCTCAACCCAGATGGCCGGCCCTGAGTGTAGTAAATTAAGTGCTCCAACCTCGCGAAAAAATCGTACGATCTGATATCACAAAAGTGTCCCAATATTATTGTGGCTCACTGTGCGTTAGTTATACGCATGCTGAAAATTGAAAAGTCTACGTTACGTTTCACATTACAAATGCCAAGCTTGACGTATCATTTTACGTTTGAAATTCGAAACGATTCTAGATTGATATTGCGGTGAGTAGCAATCATCGTCGATAAATAATTGCTACCTCTTATCGATCTTGCTGTTGGTTAATACGGTCGAATCCTTGACCAAAACGTTTAAACTCTTGAACAATTCTTACGTGATCACCACGAATTCTGAAACGCGATATGTCCCCGAGTGTTGGATTACCGAGCAAGTATTACGAGTATGTATCGCGACACATCTGCCAAGCTAGATATATCACGAGCACTGTCATTCAAATCCTTTCCTTAACGCGTCCATTATCAATAGATATTCATCTGACGTTGCATTCTATTTAAAACGACTCGCACCTTAATTTCATTTGGATCGTCTTCTTATCTGCAATCTGGCGATAGATTACTTTGCAGTTCGCTTGAATAGAATCGTCTTCTTTCTTCAGTTACATTCAACGTGAAAAAGATAACGTTTCCGATTTTTTTATTTATATCACGGTACCTTTACAGTGTTACTGCTTACCGTACTTGTTACACACATTTACCTGGAGATTGATTGGACCCGTTTATTGCCTTACGTTATGTGTACGTTTGAGGAAGTATTCCGTAAAAATTTCAAAATCACTGATAAATTAAAACGAGCTTGGTTTTTCAACATTCACGAATATTGAGACAAAGAAACGTGGAAGGTTGACAAATATTGAAGGGGAAATTAGAGAGTTTTTCCTCTGTATTAATTTACTAAAGTTATATAAACTTATCTATATCGTCATTCGACATAATAAAATGTAGTAAATGTTGTTTCATTAGCGTTTTAATGTTCCAACACATAGAAGAACGTAAATTTACGTAAAGATTCGTGAAACAGTTACGACCAAACTCAGTAAATCTGTTTACAGCATGAGTCACGTGGATTGCCTCATTCTATCGCATGAACGATAATGTGCTTTTAAGTTGAAGGTTTGATTCGCTAATTACGAATCTATTAAAGCGAATCATTGTGTAAGAAAAATAGGTATAATTACTCGATACTCATCTCCGCTACCGTGCGGGTACAAACAAGATTGAAATGACTTTTCATTACTATTTTCTATAGCAAACTAAGTCTATTAATTTTTTATAATAGTTAGATTAGAAGATTGCGCCATTAATTGAATAATTAAACCTAACCCGTGAGACCATGAAACAAGCTTTAACATTTTTTTTTACGAAGCTATTATTTCACTTCAGCGGCGGATCTAGGTATGGAATTTATGGACTACAGCTTAGGGCCCCGCTCAGTCAAACTGACCCAAAAAAAAATTGTATTCCAAAACTAAAGAAAAAATAATTTTTTTTTACAAAGCTATTGTTTCACTCCAGCGGCGGATCTAGGTATGGACTTTATGGGCTACAGCTTAGGGCCCCGCTCAGTCAAAGGGTGCCCCTCGCGACCCCCAAAAAATTAAAACAGTTTAAATTTAAAACTTAAGAAAAATAAATTCTACAAAAATTTTTGGTACTCGAATTAATTTAACTGGGTAGGCCCCTAAATAGTATTAGCCCAGGGCTCCAACATCAACGGTTCGTCGTTGATTGTCCACCTTGAAAAAAAGATAAAAGATTTCTCGAAAACTAAAAAAATCGTCTATGGGTAACTGAAGCGCAAGAAGGTTACCATTTGTTGGACAGTGTTATTAAATCGATAAGGGGGAGCAGCACCGACCGACCTAGTCTTCGTTTCCATTATATTAGCTGATAAGGAAACATCGGAGACTGATACACTCTGATTTTGATAAAAGTTTGCATAAATATTTATCAGACGTATCTGAGAAGATAGCTGTAATTCGTACGTGCCCGTTTTTCATTTTGAGGGAGATATCAACCCTTCTATCCGAACCTGCCTTTCCATGTAAATACATACATACATGTTTATAAGTCGTAAACAACAGAAGATATCAAAAAATGGTTTAAAGAAAAGTTATACCGTTTCTTGGGACCTATAATGCAGCGTGCACATTTGTTTGAGAAAATCATTCCTTTTGGAAAATTGAATTGAAAAATGATTTTTGAGAAAACATTTACACGCCGCTTTATTTTTCGCTGTATATGTGTTGTATTAATGCCTACTTTTTGTTGTTGTTGTCCCCTATTTAGCTGTTAAACGTATAGTCACCGTATGTGTAACTGTCTCATAGAATGTTAGAAAATACTACCCCTAGCTCGGTCCTGTGGCGCAACGGATAACGCGTCTGACTACGGATCAGAAGATTCCAGGTTCGAATCCTGGCAGGATCGTGAACAATTTTTTTCGAAAATTTTTCCAATTCGTTGAATAATGTTATTGCTTACACATGATTCTGACCGGAAAATTGACGATAATTGTTAACCCGCCGGATATATTAGAAAAATAGTGACTTACTCATTCCCTACTACATAATCCATGGTTTGACTTTTTTAATTTGTTGATTTCTATTTATGCAAAATAAAAGGTTCGTGCATCAGTTACAAGACACGCGAGTTACATGAAAATTTGTATCAGTCACGGATAATATTAATTAACATAATATAAATATTACGACTATATTCATACCCTTAAAGTTTTTTAATCTTTCCACTGTTTTAAATCGCACCTACTCACTTTTGCCATAAATTCATCAAATCCGGAGTTTAGCATTACTCATTGGACTGCGAATGTTTATGCATTTATGGTTTATAACGATTTTTAAAAAATTAGAAATTATAAAATTTGCTATTCCCACTAGAAATGAGATTTTATGTGGTTCCGCTTCCTTCAAATTTGTCTAGGAAAATAAATGTGTTACATATCTTTATGCATTTATGGTTTATATATAAAATCGTATAAAAATTATATATAAGATCGTTGTAACGATTTTCAAAAAATCTGAAATTCTAAAATGTGCTGTTCCCACTGGAAATGAGATTTTATGTGGTTCCGCTTTCTTCAAATTTGTCTAGGAAAATTGAAAATTCCATAAATGTGTTACATAAAGCGGCTTAAAAGCGTGGAACAGTTATGATAAGAGAAGTGTACAAAAGCAATCGTTGCAGTTGCAACTATCGATTCCATTGCGTTCGAGTATCCGTATCTAGCTAGAATCGGATTAGTAGCGTATCTACTATTACACTTGGCATTTCCAGTACTGTAGTTATTGTGAAGAAAAGACGCTGACTAACACTGTCGCTTACTCACGTTTCTCGTGAGAAACATATTCACAGCACCGGTATGCGTACCTTTAGGGATTGTTCACACCGTTCGAAGACAAGACCGAACAGGTAGAAGCAAACAGGTTCGACAGCCAGGATATTTCGTCCAACGAAAATAGTAAGACCATACTCTCTTGCGAGTGTGTCCACTCCGGAGGATCTGAAGAACCAATAGAAAAATCTTCTCCGTTCTGAGCTTCGGGTGACTCAGGCTCCCAGTTCGGCAGGCATACTTCCTTCGGAATTTCTTCTTTTTCCGTGAAAAATATTTTTACATTTTCTGTGTTCAACAGAAAAGCGTAATTAATGTTTTCATATTAAACTCCAGTTTGGTTACATTTCTATTGAAAAGTTGCTTGGACTTTTCAAGTTCGGTTTCGGTCAAGCTCAGGCTCCCAGTTCGGCAGGCATACTTTCTTCGGAATTTCTTCTTTTTCCGTGAAAAATATCTTTCTTTGTTAAACAGAAAAGCGTAATTAAAGTCTTCATTTTAAACTCCACTTTTGATTACACTTATATTGAAAAGTTGCTTGGACTTTTCAAGTTCGTTTTACTTGTAAACACAGTTTTTATCTACAGACACATTAAAATAATTACTAGCGCAAATTTCTTCATTGGCGGTTCACATGGTATCTGCTTCCCAGTTTATCTAAAGTAAAAATTCCATTGAGGAATATAAGAATATAGTACAGCTGATAACTATACATACATTTACAGTAAGGAGCATAACTGATTCCACACACTTTAAATCAGAATAACTTTTCTATGAATGGATCAAACGACTTCAATTTCTCTGTAAGGCTAGAAGAATTAGTTTAGTAAAT
Organism: Lasioglossum baleicum; assembly: GCF_051020765.1. NCBI lineage: Eukaryota > Metazoa > Arthropoda > Insecta > Hymenoptera > Halictidae > Lasioglossum > Lasioglossum baleicum. The sequence continues at coordinate 9,348,323 of NC_134934.1, forward strand.
GTTGTGTGAAAAATATGTTGAAAAAATGCATTTGGACGGAATTGTGGAAAACGATAGTAAAAATTGTTTTTTACTACTTTTTTAGCTGGGCCAATAACGAAAATTCAAAAGATGCGTCTGGTCAACCGGTATAAATTATATACGCTCTGAAAATTTCATCGAAATTGGTTAATTGGTTTGCGAATTATAAACGATCAAAAGTCGTAATTTGTCGTGTACCATAAAGTGGCAAGTTTTACCATTTTTGATCGTTTATAATTCGCAAACCAATTAACCAATTTCAATGAAATTTTCAGAGCGTATATAATTTACACCAGTTGACAAAACATATTTTTTAAATTTTCGTTATTGAGCCAGCTAAAAAAGTTGTAAAAATCAATTTTTAGTATTATTTTTCACAACTCCGACCAAATGCATTTTTATTCAAGTTATTTATTAGACGTCATTTACTAAACTAATTCTTCTAGCCTTACAGAGAAATTGAAGTCGTTTGGTCCATTCATATAAAAGTTATTCCGATTTAAAGTGTGTGGAATCAATTATGATCAGATTTGATGGATTTATAAAAAAAATTCATGTAAATTCACCCATTCTTTTCCGACTGATTCAAATGCTCAAACTAAGAGATTCATTTTTATTTAATCTTTGTTTCTTGGAATAGATTCAGAAAGTTCTGATTTCGTAATATACAGAGTGGGTCACTGAACTGTACCACCTGAATTTACTCGTAGCCTATACACGTTGCATCCAAAAATGTTCCAAACAAAAGTCGTTAGACATAAACCGGTATGTACAATATAATAATTAGTTTTGAGGGACCTCTACAAGCCTCCCTCTGACAGGCTAAATTTTGTAAACCATTTCCAGAGAACGCAAAAATAGGACATCAAGTAGTGACGTGCACTAGGTTTATCTTTTATCTAGGGATCCCTCAGAAGTAGTGCTTCTCTTGTTTTCTGGAAATTCTTTCTTGTTTCTCGGAAATTCAAGCCAGCCCCTTAAGGCTTAATTAAGGGACCGATACGGTTCGGCTCAAGAGGCGTAGGTGAACGCAGGTCGAAATTTTCCCACCGAAACAGTCGGCCTTCCTGGGAAAAGTTCGAGTTAAAGGTACGGATGGCTTCTGGCAACACTTTCTCTAGCACCGGCTATTTGGCCAGCTGAAAGATCGAAGGTTTAAACTTGGTTTAAACGGGGTTGGGAAAGGAATGCGAATACGCGTGGGAATCTCTCTCTTTCTTTCTCTTTCTCGCGAGATTAAATAGTAATGCGTTTCACGCCTACCATGCAGGATGACTCGATAGAAAATCGCCGACCATCTGTGGGGGAATCATTGTGCTATTAATAGCGGCGATATTCGAGTGCGCGATCCTGAATTTTGCCGAGGGCAGTACGTATATAAAAGGATACGTATTTAATGCCGGTGGTAACTAATTGGAGGCGAGCGTAGTCGGTGGGTCAAATAAATTAACCCAGTATGCACTCTGGAAACCGGTTGCGAGATGCGTAAACTGAGAAGGGCCATCAAGGCGAGCGTCGGGATGTTCGCGTAGAAAAACACGGCGAAATCGGCAAAATCTCGTCCGGTCCTGCAGCCGGGTACCGAGTCGTTGCTGTTTCATTAGCGGTGTAATTGAGTCTTTAGTTCTTTGGACGTCCATGCGGAAACCACCGTAGAAACAGGCCGAGTGATCATCCGTCAACCCTCGGATAGCAATGCCCGAGCGTTATTTGACCCGGCTCACAGTGGGCGAGAAACCGATCTTTTTGGACAAAAATCTGCCGACAACTCAGTTTTTCATCGATTTAATTGGAATTTTTTAAAAAAATGTTCGTGAAGGACTATACTTTGATGACGTGCCGCGCGAAAATCGTTAACTGTCACAAGAAATCAAGAATCCTTATCTACAAAACCCAATAACTCCGATACTTCATCCGCCTATACCATTTTGCATGTCCCAGCTGAGTTGCCGACACACTTCTTAACCCTAAACCCTAAACCGCACAATTTTAAACTGTTAAAAAATTTTATTAATATTTATCCATGGTGTAAACGACCTCCATCAGTTCATAACAATTTTTATTTTGCATAAAGATCCGCAAATTTGATTATTACGATACCGATAGGATAGATGGAATGGAAAAGTAGTATTTCTATTACAGGCGAAATTTTGCTTTTCATAGAGTTTTGTTCCGCTACTGTAGCTGGTGTGGATGGTCCGCAGTAAAACGTTGCGCGTGGTTGATGGCCTCCGCTCGAATTTGACTCCGGATTGCACGATTTCTGTGGAAGAAATCTCCGTTGAACCGACGACGAATTTTTGACTGGGGAAAGGTTCTTCTTACCTGTGGTCTGCGGGTAGGCGTCGACGTGGCACGATACTCGATACATCAGCTGCTACGGGGGCTTACCTGTGACTTCTCCATAGAGAGAATGGTGAGCGTTACGGAAGAGTGGGGCCAAAAGGAAGGGACCGGTTTTTCTGGTTTTCAATCTCTCCGACCCTTGTAGCCTATTCTCGCTATACGTTCTCCGTGAACATGCAATAGCCTCTGTAAGTATATTTTTAACAGATATATTTCACCTTTTGCTTCGCGTTCGGAGCCTGACTTCACCTTGTCCGCCTTTATTTCGATCGACTCGTAAAAATTTCCTTCAGACGTTCAGTAACCCTACCAAAAGCGAAGAACAGGCTCCACACGAGCCAACTATGTAGTTCTCAAATATTACAAATATGCCGATTCACTCGACTAAATTATATTTACAAGAAAAATTATTTGTTATCGTTTGTCTTCTCGATGCATTGGCTACAGGTCGAACGGAACTGTTCAAATTTTCAATTACTAATGAAGTACAGTCGGTGTACAAAGTAAAAATAAATTTTTCAAAATTGGACTCGGCAGCTGGAGTTTTTTTGAGACGTCAGAAGCGTTAGTTTACTAGCTAATGTGTAAATAATTTTTTTTTAAATTGTTATTGGTCGCAATTACGAAGGGAACAGTAAAGTCCTCGATTTAAACATTTTTTTAAAAATGTATTTTGTAAATCTAAGTAAGTTATATATGTATATGTACGAAGTTTTATTGAAATTGGTTGACGGATAAAAAAGCTATGAGCATTGAAGATGTAAAAATGTTTGGATTTTCGGTTTGCGATTCATTTAAATCGCAGATTCTCACGATTTTTGCTATTTTCAATCAATTATATTTCGTAACATCCTTGATCGATTTCGATGAAACTCTGTACAAGTGTATAACTTACTTAGACCTACCAAAAAGGCGCCTTCTAAATTTTCATTACAGGTACAGATAAAAAAATTTAAAAATCGTGACATTTACTATTTCCTTTGCAATTGCGACCAATAACAATTTTAAAAAAAAACATTATTTAGCTAGTAAACTAATCCTTGTAACGTCTGAAAAGAAACTGAAGCTGTTGGGTCTAATCTTGAAAAAGTAATTCGTTTTTTTAATGTGTACGAATATACTTTGTACACGGACTGTAACTTTAATTTTGTGCCAGGATAAATGTTATGTATATAAAACGCAATGGATCAAATGGAACGTTTGTTTCATATATATTTTTTTGTGTAAACAAAGAACTTCCACTTCCACTGAAATTTCATGAACTATTTTCATAAAATGTTTGCTATTAACTAACATTTTATTACCAAAACAAGTTTTACTATTCAAACGTTTTAGTAATTATTCTATTCAATTCATTAATCAATCATTAATCTATTTAATCCCCTCTCCTCCCGTAAAATTTTCATAAAATATTAAATTTCTATCGAATCGTTTGTCCTATTCATTTTTAAATTTCCAAAATTTGTTCGAATTGTTTCGTTACAAATGCTTTTACGGTTGGTTCGCGATTCAAGTTACCTAGTTTACCAGGTTGAAAGAACCCATCCCAGGGTTAATTGTTTACAGAAACATTCAAAGTACAGTATCGTTGAACGATTATACAGCTTTGCATAACCATAGTTACGTAACTTTGCACGTTGTGTATCTGTAACGGCAATATGGTGCTTTAACTGTTGATAATATGAGCATTACGATTCGCCTAGGATAATAAAGGTTCGTACGCGCAGAAACAAAATTATCTAAGCCTTGATAAACAGATTCGGCATAGATATACAGTAAGCAGCATAACTGAGTCCACACACTTTAAATCAGAACAACTTTTTTATGAATGGACCAAACGACTTCAATTTCTCTGTAAGGCTGGAAGAATTAGTTTAGTAACTGATGTGTAAAAAATATGTTGAGAAAATGCATTTGGTCGGAATTGTGAAAAACAATAGTAAAAATTGATTTTTACAACTTTTTTAGCTGGGCCAATAACGAGAATTCAGAAGATGCGTCTGGTCAACTGGTATAAATTATATACGCTCTGAAAATTTCATTGAAATCGGTTAATTGGTTTGCGAATTATAAACGATCAAAAGTGGTAATTTCTAGTGTACCATAAAGTGGCAAGTTTTACCATTTTTGATCGTTTATAATTCGTAAACCAATTAACCAATTTCAATGAAATTTTCGGAGCGTATACGTATAATTTATACCAGTTGACAAAACACATTTTTTAAATTTTCGTTATTGGGCCAGCTAAAAAAGTTGTAAAAATCAATGTTTAGTATTGTTTTTCACAATTCCGACCAAATGCATTTTATGAACTTATTTATTAGACGTCATTTACTAAACTAATTCTTCTAGCCTTACAGAGAAATTGAAGTCGTTTGGTCCATTCATATAAAAGTTATTCTGATTTAAAGTGTGTGGAATCAGTTATGCTCCTTACTGTACATAACTGTTCTTACTCGGGTGCTCATTGGCTCTATTTGATTAAATTCGGTTATTATATGTATACATGGAACGATAATAAGCCCATATTAGCATACAATTATTAATCTGTGCGAATTAGTAAACTATATATATTTGTCAATAAACATTTCATTAACGTTGTCTCTCGGCAGAACACATTGAAGCAAACAAGGCTATTTTATAAACATTTTTCCTAGATTGTTTTAGTTTCGAGTTACGAAATTTGTTTTCATTAAAATTACTAATATAAACTGATCCAAGTGTTATAATAAGTTACCTTGGACTTTAATATATGTATATAGACATCGACGAGGTCACATGATGAGTAAAAACATTTTAGATAAGCGATTAAAGTTTCCAATAAAAATTAAAGAGAGATAGAGAGTCGAAACGTTGCGATTCGCGCAAGTCGCGAACTACAGTCCCCCTTCCTTTTTCAATCGTTATCCTTTTCTACGTTCGTCGTAACTACAAAAAAAGTAGTCCCACTATACTACAACTGTCGCTTGGCAGACACGCGAATGCGACAGTTACGGAGATATTATACCGGGTATTTCACTTAACTTGACCACCTTAAATATCTTTGTTGTTTTTAAAGATACGTCAAATGTCTGAGGAACAAAGTTGAATGGTAAAATGGAGCTCATACGATACCAAAAAAATTGTTGTTTTTATGTAATTTTTTTTGGAGATATGAAGGCTACCTTCATTTTTTTAAGTGGAATGACATAAGTTTTTTGCAAAATTGCTAGATTTATTAATTGATCGAAACGGTAGCGTCGAAAGCATCATTAAATTAGATATTGAACATTTACGATCGATAATTAATTATCCCAATTGGGATTATTTTTTCCAATATGTTACTCTTGAAACTAGTGTTGTATAAAGCTCGAGTCTTCGAATCTCCAGAGCTCAGTCTTAAAGACTTCTTCTAAATCTTCTTCTATAGAAACTTAGTCTTTAAGACTGAGCTCTGAAGCTTCGAAGACTCGAGCTTTATACAACACTACTTGAAACCATATAAAACTTTCATATATCAAATTTATATTAAGTTCCCGTGTAACTGATATATATATATATATATATATATATGGCACATTTAGCTGAATCACTGCATGCAACAACCTTACATATCTCTATATAAACATATCGATAGTCTTTATGTGCCAATTCATTCTGTGAAACAAGTAAATTTACTGACACGTAATCTCGTTGCAATAAGAAAAAATGTCTGGCTGCGTGAGGGAGTGTCGAGAACCTCCGCGGACTTACTTACTTAGTCGCGTGCGCTGAAGGTACGTAACAGTGGCTCGATCTAGCTCAGAAATACTCGGGAAATGTCATTGAATTTAATTACACGATCCATGGAAAACGGGGACAATTTAAGGTAAACGAGTCGTATACTTGCCATTAGTATTGCTTTGAACTTCCCAGGTGGAAATCCTGCAGACAAGTTTCAAAGTGTTCCGGAGTTTCGCAAAAGCTGCAACGTTGAATCGGAGATATGTGATTGGACAGTGATAGTATCGCGTGAACAATTGCGTCTAAATAACTAGAACAGAAATCACGCTTGCAAAAGCTTTAAATTTTACAGACGTTGTCTATAAACTTGTGGCGACTGTATCGATCGAAGATGTCTATCTCGGTGCGTGCATATTAGTCATCCATTCGTTAAAATCTTCGCTATTTTCAGAAATTCAAAAATGATCTATGAGGATCTTTGCAGGATCACGAGGTGAGATATACGCCAAGCAGATGGAACAAGAGATTCAGGCCTGAGGAGATATTGATGCACTACTACAAATTCGCTACAACAGGTAAACAGAACAGGTGGAAATAGAAATGTGTAAAACGAAAAATAAAAATCTGACCATCGAGCACACTGAGAGGTACCATCAGATTTTTACTCGTATTTCACTGTATATTCGAACATATTTCTAACGTTTGTTCAGCTTTAGTCTTTATTCAAAATCTTTCATCCGGGTGGAACGTTTCTCACCACCTTTTATAATCTAAACAATGTATCCGAACAAAAACCTTACTTCTATTATGATTAGAAATACAACATATATACTTATGCAGAATTATATACAGAGATTTTGCAACAAACATAACATGATACAAAGATGATCGAATTGAAGCGAAATTGGACGAAATTCAAAATCTTGCGTAATACTGTGTATCACCAAATTATAAAAATTATTCTAATTATTTTAATCGTATGTGGTCTGCTTTCCGAAGTACCCTCCTCTCGGAAAAACAAACCGTAAGGATATTTCTTTCAAAATGACCATGGTATCTCCCACAACTGCTTACAGCTTTAGTTACAAAATAGTACAATACAATTCCCATTTTTCGACGTAGATAGACTAACGTCGGCGATATGAAATTGTTTCGAATGATAAATTAAACTTCTAAAGGTAACAATTTGTTACAGTTACGAAGAAGGCGCGCAGTACCGTAAATTGCGAACTGGATATTCCATACGGGAACTCCGATTCTGCTAAATACGACGTATATGGAACTGATTTACCCAAAGGTGCGTAAACGCAGTTTCTCTCAGTTTCCATTGTTTCATTTTCTAATACGTTATGCTCACTTCAGATGCTCCAATATTCGTATACATCCACGGCGGATACTGGCAGGAAGGTAGCAGAGATGTGGCAACATTCGCAGTACCCGTTTTCGTCGCTCGAGGAATCAAAGTTATAACTGTTGGCTACGATTTATGTCCTCGTGGTAATTCCATATTCCTTGCTCATTGTTTTGCAGTTATGTAATAATACAACTAATAGATACAATCGTTTATTTTAGTCAGGCTCGGAGACATAGTATCAGAAGTAAAAGTGGCAATCGAGAAGATATTAAAATTAGCTTCAAACGACGGAGCCAGGTGTGTCACAGACTGGTTATTTGATAAAACATAAGTCTCGGAGGCTTAACTAAATATCAACGTGTATAGATCTCTAATTTATAAACAAATTATATGTTTAGTTGCGTTTGGGTGGCTGGCCACAGTGCAGGCGCACATTTGGCAGCGAGTCTTTTATTTGACGAGTCATGGTTGGATAGAATGACGAAACAAGGATACATGAATCTGTTGAAAGGCCTCGTCTTAATAGGAGGAATTTATGATTTGAATCCTTTGGTCAATACGACTATCAACGACAACTTAAACCTTACGAAGTAAGCTTCTCGTTGATCCTGTGAATTCTACATGAATGCAACGTCCATGGCTTATCTCAAAAGCAAGAAATTTTTCTCCAAATGTTATCATTAACACTAGATCTACCAAGGGGGGTCAAAATGACCTGCTCCTGGTTTGTTTTCTTTTTAGAAATATCAAAACTATAGATGTTTTTCTGAGAAATTGTTTTTTTGAACTTCTCCATCGAAGTACATATTTAAAGAAAACTGTTACGAAATCTAAATAAATGCAACTCTGTCAGTATTACAAGGCTGTGTATGCCAATTGCGTTTAGTGCTCGGTAGTTCCAGTGTTCAAATCAACCCCAGAACTACACAGATGCTTTTATAAAAATAGATGCATAATATACAGTAGCGGACAGAAGTTTAAGACCGCTCTAAAGAAGACGATAACTTCTTTAATATTGTACTATACGATTCGAACTTTTTTGGGAAGCTAGAGCAATTAGTTCACTAAAGGATGTGAAAAGAAATTTTTTCAAAAATTGCAATTGATCGGAATTGTTGGAAAAATACTAAAAGTTGAATTTTTAACTTCTTTATGTGGGCCTATATTGAAAATTTAGAAAATACTTTTTGTAGATCTGTGTCAATTAAAGATATTCTGAAAATTTCGTCGAAATCGGTCGACGTTGCAATGAGCTACAAACGTTTGAAGATGGTAAAAATGGTTTAAAGATGGTTAAAAATTCAACTTTTAGTATTTTTCCAACAATTCCGATCAATTGCAATTTTTGAAAAAATTTCTTTTCACATCCTTTAATAAACTAATTGCTTTAGCTTCCCAAAAAAGTTCAAATCGTATAGTACAATATTAAAAAAGTTATCGTCTTCTTTAGAGCGGTCTTAAACTTTCGTACACTACTGTAAATATATTTATGAGATATTCTATTACTGTATTCCATTTTCATTTTAACATTTCTAAAATTTTTATTAACGAAAGATCAAGGTTCGCTACAATCTAGGGTGTCAAATAAATCATGATGTATGTGTATATATAGCTAGGGTTAATTATAATTGCATGTAATACCTTTTTCGAGTACACGTTCTGAAATTACAAACACAAACATTTACACTCGCTATAATGATTCTGCCATTTTTTATATTGCATCTCTGTTTTGGCCAAAACTTTTAATATTCATGATTGAATATTAAAAGTTTGGGTCAAATTGGACTGCAATGCTTATTTACTGTTGAAGATTTTCATGGAGTAATTCCCAGAGACTGAAATCATACAAAAATTTGCTTACTTCACAAAAGGGCCTATCAGATCCTGCATAATATAGAATCCTCATTGTTCTTTTTATAAAACCTTTTTTTATATGCATGAAATTCGCAGACTAACAAATACTCTTGAGACAAACCATGTTACATTCAAATTATTATTGAAATGTATTATTCCAGAGATGAAATTGCGGCATATAGTTTCACCAGTCTCGACACTTCAAAGAACAAATCCATTAATGGATTGAAAGTTATTGTGACTGATGGAGAATGCGATAGTCCAGAGTTTATAGATGAATCACGCAAATGTGTTCAGGTATTTCGTTAGCGATGTTCTCTATACCTATTCATTTCATAGAAAGACATTTTGTTCATGTTTCTTTCTTTTTATTCTAGAAACTCGTCACGATGGTGGACGACATCCAGTATCTGTTGCTTCGCGAACACATCGATCACTTCGACATTGTGGAAAAACTTACGGAGCCAGAATTTCTTCTAACAAAAATCATACTGGCTAACATGTTTTGCGCATAACAAGTTGTTGTATTGATATATATATATATATATAAATTAACAGTGGCGCACCCAGGATGTAATCTTGGGGGGGGGGGGCGAGTTGAACCCAGCCCTAGGTTTTGCGTGATGACCTTTTTTTTAGCCAAAATATCTATTAACGGTACCCAGGGCTATTTTTTTCTTGGTGGGGGACGTGGTCCCCTGGTTCCCCCCCTGGGTGCGCCACTGTAAATTAAGATACATTATCGACCATACGGAAATCATGCATCGGTATTCATGAAAAATTTATTAAGTGTAACATATCCTTGTACTTGTACAGTTTCTTCTGTTCATAAATTACAAAATTACCGTAGAAAATTATTAAGTTTACCTAATTGTAGTCCATTTGGTAATCTGTCGTTAGTGAATGGTTTTCGTGTAACAATGATCTAAATGAATCACGTTGCGTTTCTGTTTTAGATACGTGTGCTCTGATACAGACGTATCCTTTCTCTGTAGTTGCTAGGTAGTTTGGTCGTGTTGAACAACTGCCGACGTCTTTTTAGGTTGAATTTGTACATTCTTTTCACTGTTCTGTCTTACTTGAAGTTTCAAAACGGCGTTTTGCGTTTTATTGACGGGTTGTCCTGTGGGTGGTTTGGCTGCGATCAGTATCACTTGTCCGTTTTGTAATCTCACTGCGCCGGTTGAATTTGCGACTTGGGGGTTGAATACTCTGTAATATTTGGAGAGGTCTTGCGCTTTAACTATGCTTGAACCTGCTAGCTTCGTCCCACTTGCCGCAGCTACTGCTGGTCTTAATATCACCTTTAATTTATCTTGCATATGTGATAACATTTTCGGTTCGGTTCTAGTATTCGCACAACTGATGTTTTCATCCGATATGTCCAACGTGAGATCTACAAAACTGTTGTCCTTTTGCAATTTCTTCTCCGCCCTTGACTCCTTCCCTTTCTCAGATCCGTCTTTCCACGTAGTCGGATGTTTCGCAAATGAACGCACTCGTAGCAATGGCTTTTCCTGCTCTAGCGGTTTACTATCCATCGATTCTTCGGTTATATTAGCTTCGTCCTCTACAACATACATAGATTATAAAACCTAATTGTTTCCTTTATTTTCTTTGTCAAATTATTTCGCTCTCATTGATATTAGGATGTGGTAACACTAACCTTTTGTTCTATCAACTGGGACATCTACCTTCACAGATACTTCATCAACCGAGCAGTTGGGCAACGCTGTTCCATTATTTCCTTCTGTTGCTTCCGATTCAAATGTATCTGTACAGATAGAAATATTTGCAACGTCTTTCAATTTTCTATCGGCGATCGTGTCTTTCAATTTATCCTCATTCGTTCGACAAGCGCCATCCACATCTACTATATCAGAATTTTTAATAACGTGTTTCACAATCTTCTTGCATAGTTTGTTGTCATCTTCATCTATTTTGTTTTCCTCTTCCTTCTTCCCTTGCTCCGCTATCTGCTCCTCCTTCTCTTTCTCCTCCTCCTCCTTTTTCTCCTCCTCCTCCTCTTCCTCCTCCTCCTCCTCTTCCTCCTCCTCATCTACATCGCTCTCTGAACTACTTTTATTTTTGTCTGTACTTAAACTTCCATCTGCCATGCTAATATTATCATCTTCATCGTTGTTATTATCTCCTTCCTCGTTCTCTATGTCCTCCTCTTCATCCTCTTCACTTGATGACGTGTTAGCGTCCATTAAACCGCTTCTAACATTTTCTTGTTTCTTTACGTACTCTTCGAACAAACATGTCAAACGTTGTTCACCTAGCCTTTTGTTCTGTGCCAATTTCTGAGCCAGCTCAGCATCCTTCAAAGCTGGATCTTCTTCTTTTTCCTCAAGGAACAAGGAAAATGTATCCCAGTAATCGTTCCGACGAGAACGTTGTATATATTCTCCCAACTCAATGAATGCCTTCTTAGCTGTAAAATAAATACAATTGCAACTGGACAAAAATCCAACATTATAGTTCTAATAAATAATTCATCAATTTACCGATACGTTGCTGTTGTTTAGTGTCCAATCCTAAATTATTTAAGGTGTTACACCTCTCGACACAATCCAGAATGTCTCTGTAATCTGGGAAAATCACTGCGTTCGTGAATGTGCCGATTTTTTTCAGCTCATGCAACTTAGATAATTTAGAGTTGATAAAGTTTGTAATAGCATGGTCTACAATTACAATTCCAGTTGTGCTCAAGTGTTTCGGCCTCAGGTATTGTCGTCCCGCATCTTTATTCTCACCGGTGTACTGACAATACTTATTATAAAGTTCCACCATTCGATGCTTGTATCTTTCTAAACTAATATAACTGCTATTATCTTCGTCGTCGAAGTTTATTTCTGATTCTTCTAGCTTTTTTATATGCCTGTCACATTTCTTCATGGTCTTTAGTATTAATTTAATTTTTTCCCTTGTAGCTTTATCCGTCGATATATTTTCTTCGTTTGTAACATTCCTTTCGTTTATACCTGCATCGCCAACATTATTTCTATGTGCATTGGTAGAACTAGATAACTCAGAACTGTTGCTATGCAGTTTCCGTGATAGTAATGTTGATTTGCCGTTACACCTGCTCTTCATTTCGCTCATCACTTCCAATATGTGCGTAAACAACTGATTGTTACTGTTCATAATGTCATTTCTTTTCTCGTTTATAAAATCAATAAAAGTTTTTGAATTAGTATAGTTTAGGTCTAGTTTCTCGTATCGTCTTTTTAATTTGTTAATAATAACTTTCATTTCGTCCGAGTGATCCTTTTGTAAGCATAAACTAATAAACATCGGAAATATATCCTGTTCCATGGGTGAGAACGGTTTACTCTCTTTAATCACTAATTTTGGTTTTAATACAACTGTTTCTGTGCTGTCATCTCCACTCGCCGGTCCACTAGACGAAGAACCCTCCTCCGCGTCAGGTTCTTTAACATTCTTCTCTTCTCGTAACACTTTTGGTTGACTTTTAAAAATATTATCACCGATTTCAGACGCTTTCCTTTTCTGTCCGCAGACTGGTATTTCTCCGCTTTCGTGTGAAGCAGTTTCTGTCTTTATGGAAGTGATACAATTATTTTTAAGTTGTTTGATAACAGGTTGCCTTCCATTCGATGCAACCTATAATAATAATAATTGAAACACACTTTCTTCGAGGAACAAGAAAACTTTACTTTATAAATACTCGGGAATTGACAAGTTACAAAGTTTAACAACATATTAAAACATTTTAAGTCGCACAAACCTGTCCTGTATCTTCATCATCCGATGAAATACAGATGACCTCACTATCTTTCTCCATATTTGTTATCCTAAATGCAACGAACAAGTTAAATTATTTACATTATAAATTATACTTCGTCACAACGTATTTACACTTTAATATTTATTCTGCCATCAAACCCCGGCTTAGTTACATCACAATCGTGTTGTCAAAATTTGCGATTTCATATTCACGCATTCATATTTGTTTAAAAATAATACTTATTTTCTTTGTTACACATTACTGTATTTGTAGGTTACAAGATATAAGCTCAATATAAGCTGTAAAGTTAGCCAGATATATACACACAACAATTTGTTCTTATACTGGTTACATTGGTGGGAATTTTGTTTAGAAAACAGAATACAAAAACAGCTGTAGATAATACTGGATAATACTTTAAAGAAACGACTACTTATCTTATTGTATTGGAAAGGCCTATTCATAAAGATACACAATTAACAAATAATATTAATAACTACAGAAACTTTACCTATATTATTTGCTGCATATAGTCCATAGCAAATATTGTATGTAACTGTTAAATTACAAAACACTCTTGAATCAATCCATATGAAGAGAAGTTAATTTATAATAGATGAAGTTATAAAATAAAGGTAAACTGTGTATAGACCTATATAATGTAATCTCTGAATGCAAAATTTATGTCAACTGTAATCAGACGCACATAAGTTTTACTATCTGTTATCTCTATCTTATCTACAATTTATTTGAGATATAAAAATCTTTATATATGTATATGTAGAATGTAGATCAATGTAGATGTATTTCGGTTTCTCGTCAATAGGAATTTTGTTGTTACCTCATTTGGTTGGCACCAGAGCACCAGAGTCGTTAGATCAGTGATGCCAGATGCGGGGAGTCACGGTGAAATGATGTACCCCCTCCAACCCCCTCTCTGATGACGGGGAATTAGTAGGGCGAATGGGAGACACGTTGCACGTGCGCGATGGGGACCGTGGAGTGTGCGCCAGCGCACGGTGCTGGAATGGAATAGTGGAAGGGATAAGCAGGGATAAGGAGGAGAGTACATGAGCGCGGCCTGTACGAAGCGTTGAAGCCTGCCATGGCGGCCGGGATATAAAGAGTGAGAGAGAGCCTGTTGTGGTCGTAATGCGCTTTCTTTCTAATTGACGAGTTGGTGGGGAGAGATTCGCCCAATGAAAGTGGGGAGTGCGTAGAAACTGAGAGTTGACTGGCTCGCTGCGCCCCCACCAACTATCGGTGTGCGAGTGAGAGAGATATACAACCAGCCGCCATGGCAGGCTTCAACGCTTCGTACAGTCTATAGTCTATATATCTCTAAGTCTATGATCGTGCAACGCCGGAAGTCGGCCGAGTCGTCCAATTGGTCCAATATCGGAGCCACCGTGACCACATCCCTAGACCTTAGACCATATATATTATAGACCCGGCATAGGTATAGTATAGGATATGCATATAGGACGCAGTGTTCCAAGATAACGAAGTATATCTGGTGCCCACAAGACAATTCAAAATGTTGGGTAGCGATATAAAATCGAGGACATTCGGAAAACCGGTTAAAATTTGTTGCATAAAGAATTGTAAATAACTACAAAACCGTGATACAAATATATCTTTTCAAACACAGTTTTTTGCACATGCGCGTTCAACACAGTTGTGATCCACTGCGCCGACTGCGCACCTGCGCACTCTCTTTTCTTTTCCAATGTCACATGGTATAAACAGTTTTGAATGGTTTTGAACGTTGGAATCATGGACGTTGGAATCCAACGGTTGGATGTTGTTGGATGGTTGGGACCGTTACAAGTTACAAGTGTGTGATCTTTTGTTTAAAGAAATAGTTTTAAATATATATTTATTTAATACTGTTATTATTTTATTTTATATAAACGGACTGACAGTAAGTACTCGCGTTACTATTTACATAAATAGTTTTATCATTTTATAAATTAATATTTCGACAATGAAAAATTATATGAACCGGTATAATCGTATATTTAAATACAGTGTTATACATTCATTACAATTGTATATAAATGGAGATATTACACATATATGGTTCACTAAATATATAATTCTATGCAGGGCTCGAAATAAATCTAGTTATCTTATGTTTTTAAAAGATTTCCCAAAAATTCGTACGAACAAGTTATTTTGGAACGTTAATTAAAAAATTTTCCCACAAAATGAAATGAAAAAGCCAAACTATTGTGTACTAGTTTTATTTCGCAACAGAACGTATAGAATTATATCGCATAATTCTTAAATTTATTGAATAAATTGTATGAATATCATAAGAGTAATAATTATAAGTAGTTTACTTCTACTATAGTTTATTTCTCATAACGTATATTAATGTTTTCAGCGCACTGGTTCGATCTGATGCTACTACCTAAGCAATTTTGCAAATTACCACAAAATTTTCAACATTTCGCTCACTATTTAGACCATTTTCAAGTAACATCGGATCGAACCAGTGCGCTGAAAACATTAATATACGTTATTAACAAATTGTCGATCAAGATAAAGGCAACAGTTTATTTCTAATGTATACAAATGTGTGCATTGTAATTAAAAGGCTTTAATAAATATGTACAGATGAGTGAAGACACTGTTCGAGTTGCTGTACGTATCCGTCCCTTAATAAAAAATGAAATTGATAAAGGATGTCAAACATGCTTAACTGTTGTTCCCGGTGAACAACAAATAATTGTACGTAACACAGAGAAAGCATTTACATTTAATTATGTTTTCCCTGGTGATGTTAATCAAGAAGACTTTTATGAGACAGCCATTAAAGGGATGGTAGAAAACATTTTTAAAGGTAAGGTTGCATGAGTACTTCCAGGTTTATCTATCCATTTCAATACATAATTATGTAAAATAATTATATGTTATGTTATGTTACAGGATATAATGTAACTATATTAGCTTATGGTCAAACAGGAAGCGGTAAAACTTATTCAATGGGTACGAATTACAATGCAACAGAAGAGACGGGTGTAATACCAAGAGCAGTACATAATATATTTCAAATAATCGAATCAAAAGAGGATTGGAGTTTTAATGTATCGGTATCATTTATGGAATTATACCAAGAACAATTGTATGATCTCTTGGCCGATAAACCGCGTAACCAATCTATCGTTGATATTAGAGACGATGGTAAAAATGTCAAAGTATCTGGGGTGGTCGAAAATGTGGTGACAAATGCACAGGAAGCGTTACAATGCTTAACCCAAGGGTCTCTAGGTCGTGTAACTGGTGCTACGGCTATGAATGCCCAAAGCAGCCGTAGCCATGCAATATTCACAATATGTATTCACCAACAAAAACAGGGTGATCCCAGTACAGCCACAACGGCAAAGTTTCATCTAGTAGATCTAGCTGGTTCCGAGCGTAGTAAAAAAACACAAGCAACCGGTGAAAGGTTCAAAGAAGGTGTTAATATAAATAAAGGTCTCTTGGCATTAGGAAATGTTATATCTCAATTAGGAGAAGGAGGTCCTAACGCTTACATTGGATATCGGGACAGTAAACTGACAAGACTACTACAGGATTCTCTTGGAGGTAACTCCATGACGCTCATGATAGCATGCGTGAGCCCGGCTGATTACAATTTGGATGAAACTCTCAGTACGTTGAGATACGCAGATAGGGCACGTAAAATAAAGAACAAACCTGTAATCAACCAAGATCCACAACTTTTAGAAATAAACAGACTAAACAAAGTAATACAAGAATTGAGGCTTGCTCTAGTAGATCGAGAAATTCGGATCTCTTGTCCATTGGAGCATCAAGAGCTCAGCAAAAAGAATCAGTTTTTGCTGGAAAAGATTAGAGACCTGACAGAAAAATTAAATGAGAATTTAATTGAAATCGTAATTATGCACGAAAGGGCAGAATTAGCCGAACAAAGCCGAGAACAAATTCAGGCTGATGTGACGAAGATACTGGAAGAATGTAGAGAAATTTTAAATGAATTCGACAAAAATCCTGAATCGTATGCTGAACATCGTGCAAAAGTAGAAACCTTATATTTAAAACTTCTTGGTAAGTAACTAGTAGACAGCGGATGTTTATGCAATTTATCAATCAGATGAAATCTTATTTTTCGTGGTAGTAGCCTTTTTAGATCCGAAACAAATGAAAATCGTATTAAGTTCTGTTGTATTTTATATCATAGCATTTTTTCGCAAGTCTAGTAATGAGACTTTATTCATCAGTTCTTTTCCTTTTCTTTTTTTTGTTGTTGTTACTGTTGGGTTGGCGAGAAAGTAATTTTGTTATAATTAGTAAGTAATTAGAAAGAAATTAGAAAGTAATTTTGTTAAAGCCAATAGCTTTATATTAAGCTACCAGAAAGATGGCGGAAGATCATCAAGCAAAATGGAAAATATTTGATCGATTAAAGTTGATTGTTTAAAGAGATTTTTATTTTACCTTGAAATACCGTAACTACTTTCTTGCCAACCCAATATACAAAGGAATATCATGAATAAAATGTGTTAATTTTTGATAAATAGATATGGACGTAGAACAGAAGAAAAAATCGGAAGAACTTATACATTGCGGAATAACATATTCCGACTCTAATACATTTAAGAAGGACGGCGAGGAAGAAACGTTCGCGGAGCCAATAAATTCTGGAAATCACGATATCGTGGATGATATCCATGAGAAGCAAGAGGAGCACACTTTATTTCAAGTGCAAAGGAACGGCCAAGTTCAAGACATTAATAAAGAACTCGCCGTTAAGGAACGTCTGATGTATGAACTCCTAAAAGATTCTTCTGGATTAATTGATTATTCGAAAGAAATCAAAGACATGGAGCAGGAAATTAGATCACTTCAAACTGAAAGAGAAGAACTTCTGCAAGCGTTACAAAATGTTCAGACGAAAAACCCTAGTTCAAAGTAAGACACCTGGTTTTTATTTTTCACGACTACCGTATTATATCTAATCACTAAACTGCGGATGTCGATGCAATTTTCAATTTTCGTAGACAAGTTTTAAGAAAGTAAAATCATGTAAAATGTTTTTGTAGATCTGAAATAAGTAAAAATCGTACTAAATTCTGTGGAATTTTATTTTTCAGCATTTTTCGAAGCCGTAGAGAACCGCAGTCTACTCATCATCTTATACATTTGCTTTTCACATTTGCAGATTGGCGGAATCCCGTCGCAAAAAGGTTCAAGAATTAGAAAAGAAAATATCAGCATTGAATCGGAAGATTGCGGAGCAGGACAGAGTAGTTAAAATTAAAGAGAAACAGGATCAAGAGATCAAACAACTGTCTAAAGAAATGGGAACGCTAAAGCAGACTAGAGTAAAGTTGATTAGACAGATGAGAAACGAGTCCGATAAATTTTCGAAATGGAAGGGATCTAAGGAAAAAGAATTGAACAGATTGAAACTTCAGAATAGGAAACAGGTGAACGAAGTAACGCGTCTAAAACTGTGGCATACTAAACAAGAGAATGTATTCAAACGAAGAATGGTCGAAGCTTCTGCAGTGAACAAAAGATTAAAGGTATGAATCTAGATTAACAGTTTTATGTAATGCTTTGGATTAATTTATATCTTCTATCAGGATGCTCTCGATCTACAAAAGAAAGTAGCCGCCATGAAAAGAGGAAAAACGAATAATAATTTGGATAAAGTTAAAAACTGGCTGCATCAAGAAAAAGAGATAATAATCAGTACCGTGGATGCAGAATTTTCACTAGAAAAATTGATGCAGGATAGAGCATTGTTAGCAGCTGAACTGCAAACTGACGATCCACAAAATAAAGAGAAGGTAGCAGAATTTTTAGAATTACGCAATACACAAATTACTGATCTGCAGCAAAAGATCATTGAATCAGATCAAGGTAAGTATTCTGTATTTCTGCATGAAATGTCAATTTAAACTTGAACTAAGCAAGTTCATTCAAAATAAATTTCTGTAGAAAATAAGAAAAATACAAGATTGGCAACACTCCACACGATGGAGGAAGTAAAAACTGCCCTTGAAATATTATTCAAACAAACTGCAGAGGATAGACGGGAACAGTGTGAAAAAGAGTTCGACTACAATAATCTTCTGGTTTGTCCTTGATGTAGTACTTAGTCTGAATTTAATAGCCTAAATTTATTATTAATCTTATACTATTGTAGGATAAATATGAAATACTACACGGACAAATGGAAGAATATAAAACAACAGAGAGAGAAAGACGTCTTTCGCAACATCTTGCATTAAATCAATCTACCAATCGAATTGCGGAAGTAGACGAAAAAGAGAATGGAGAATTGAGTCAAGAGTTAGAACGTTATAAAGAAATGTGCAACCGCCTAGAACAATCGGTTAATATACTTCCACGGATGTTTATTTATGGGTCATTCCATGCCAAATCGATCACTTTTTGCAGTTCTTGAGATAAACAGTTCTTGAGATAAAAATTCGTAAGTGAGGCCCGTTTTCGCCGAAATGGGCAAATATTGAAAACTTTGAAGGCCTGCCATTTCTAAAAACATTTGAAACCGGAGAAATGATGACTTAAACCCCCCCCCCCCTAATTTCACATGGACTACAACATATTTCATTTAGAACAAAATCGGCGATGGTGCCCGCAAAAAGTGATCGATTCGGCATGGAATGACCCTTATGACATATCAAACGTAGTTTTTCATGAACTTCTTTCATTTTTATATTACAGGTATTAACGGAAATAAAGGATAAAAACAAAGTATCAGAACCAAGAACTAGAAGGGAAACGAGAGTTGTTGAATTAATTGATGAAAATACGTTTCCCGAATTGAACGATACTTTCGATGATGATGTTGCGAGAGATCCAGATTGGACGCGCACCCCGCTTTACAATCGAATGCGAAAACTTTGGGTATTTCAATCAAGTTATCATGCGACATTAAATACAGCATTCCCTTTGCATATTCACACAGTATTAACAATTATTTTAATATCTGACTTACGTTTAGAATACAACAAAGACTAATTCATCAGATCAAACAACCCTAAAACGATCATCGGATGGAGAAGTAAAATGTAATTGCAAAACAAAGTGTGCAACTCGTATTT
Source organism: Lasioglossum baleicum (assembly GCF_051020765.1). Lineage (NCBI taxonomy): Eukaryota > Metazoa > Arthropoda > Insecta > Hymenoptera > Halictidae > Lasioglossum > Lasioglossum baleicum. Next base: position 9,368,460 of record NC_134934.1, read on the forward strand.
GCTCGTGTCGAAAAAATAAAGTGGCATGTCAAAATTGTAACTGCGATCCGGCAATGTGCCAAAATAGAGATGTAGAGGATGTAAGTTTCCCTATTTAATTAATATCTAATTATTTTATATGTGATCTCCATTACATAAGAGCGTTTTGTTTTTAGGTTCGTCAAACATTATTTAATTATACAGAAACGCAGGATGAAATGGACAAGACAACAAAGAAACTAAGGTATATTTCAGAAATATTTTTATTATCGTTTTTTATATATGTATACTAATGACTGCTTGTCTTTGTACTGGTGGAGCAGGACCGCGAGCAACGGTACAACAGGGATCTAAATATGATTTATGTACATTTTTAACATGATTAGATTTTTAAAATGTAAATAGTAAATGTAAATATATCCAATGATTTTATAGAAATATTGAATGATTTTGAATATTAATGTATATATTATTTTGAATATTAATGATACAAATATGTTTATACAGAGAATATGTGATGTCTGTTATAATATTTGAAATACATTTTGAAACACAAAATTTAAATGAATTTTAATGATATTTAACACTAGAACTACCGGATAGATATATTGTTCTTACTATTTTTTTTTTAAATAAAGTAAGTTGTGAAGAAATAAATACAGATTTCATGTTACACGTCATCAGAGAGGGGGTACATCATTTCAGCGTGACTCCCCTCATGTGGCATCACTGAACTCATGTCGGGCGAAGATATTTTGCTTTCTGGTTCGAAAAAAACGTCGACCATGCAAACTTGAAAGGGTGGTTTCTCAAGATAAAAGTCTGCTCTTTCGCGTGGTGTAGTTCGATTTTCCGTTGGACCCTTATTTTTCAGATAAATTGAAAAATATCCTCGAAAATTGGTGCAAAAGTGGTGTCTCTCCGTCTTTAATGATTGTTTAAACATGTTTAAACATTCATAAGGTATTAAAATATTGGATATCACTGTGTGTGTATTCGGGAAACTCTACAGAATCTTTTGCTGTAAAGAACAATTCAATATCTTTTATAATAACATCACAATATTTGTTCAAAGTTGAAAAATATGTCTTTTTTTTTTTAAACTCAATTTTCTGAAAACCTGTACGTCCAGGACAGATTAGGAATCAGCACGAAAAACACTATAAGAATCGCACAGTGGGAATCGAAATACAAAAAAATAGGTTGAAATTTGTTGGACAGTGTTATCAACGTCGACAAAATGAGTGAACCGTATTTCAAATAATAAGAATAAACTAAAAATGAGCGTGTAATAAAATCAAATATATTTATATTACAGTTACAGTTTTCTTCTAACTAGTACTCTTCTTTTTAAATAAAGTAAGTTGCGAGAAAATAAATACAGATTTCCTATTAAAAAACGTCTACATTAAAATTGAACTTTTTCCAAATTACAATCGACAAAATGAGCGAGCCGTATTTCAAATAATAAGAGTAAAATAAAAAATGATCGAGTAATAAAATCAAATATATATCACAGTTGCGCCGGAGCGGAACACCAATCGAGGTGAACTCAGGTGAACTACGAAGACAGAGAAGCAGATATGTTTCTCGCAGGAAAGACACTGACAGAGAATATGAAACAGCTTGATTTTTCGATCACGCGGTCGGGCTGCATTTAGCGAAGAAGCAATTGCAAAGTATTAATACTTTTTGATGCTCTTCGTGTTGAAATATTCTCTGCATTATTGCGGGGTCCCGTATAGAGCCCTTTTTTGCAATTTGGCTCTTGGAACTTTATAAACAACAAAAGTGTACGTTTTTATAGAAGAAATTTTGTTCTGTACACTTTTTCCAAATGCTCTTTGTATTGAAATACTCTCTGTATTATTGCGGGTTAGCGTACAGAGCCCTTTTTTGGAAAAAGTTCTGAACAGACTATAGCACTTTATCCACATCCGTCATCTGGTAGATGAAGTAATCTCGGAACACGGGATGTTCAGGGATGTTGTTCTATAAATATATATATAGTATAAGGTCTAAGGATTTCAGACTTCCGCTAATGGAGGTTAGGTCTCTTCCGGTCGTACAGCACACCGAGCAAGATGGGTATGTGTAATCAATCTTGAAATTATATTGTTTTTACAGTTATTAAATAGAAATTATAAAACATGCGAAGATTGACGTAATCCTTTTCACTGTATTTAACTATAATTTTGTTAAAAATTCCATAACAAACTTCTAAATAATGTACTTCGAATTGCATTAAAAATAACGTGGTAACTGGTGAATACTCTCTAGTTTATACAAAGAATACATTCATTGTTTTACAGTAAACAGTGTTTTTAACATAGATTACAATAATTAACAATACATAATATGCTGGGATTCAATATAAATTTAAGGAAATGATCGAATAGGATTCAAACATAACCTAACTATTTAAAATCGTTTGCAGGTAAACCTCGTGGTCTTCGTACAGCACGTAAACACGTGAATCACAGACGTGATCAACGTTGGAACGACAAAGATTATAAGAAAGCTCATTTAGGAACCAGATGGAAAGCTAATCCTTTCGGTGGTGCTTCCCATGCCAAAGGCATTGTCCTGGAAAAAGTGTATGTTTACATACTAGAATGATATATATACATGTAGCGAACGATCTATGCAATTACTGATAACTAATTTTTATGTTACAGCGGTGTAGAAGCTAAGCAGCCAAATTCTGCTATTCGCAAATGTGTCAGGGTACAACTTATCAAGAATGGTAAAAAGATCACTGCTTTTGTACCCAGGGATGGTTGTTTGAACAACATTGAAGAGAACGACGAAGTTTTGGTAGCAGGATTTGGACGTAAAGGTCATGCCGTTGGTGACATTCCAGGAGTCCGATTTAAAGTCGTCAAAGTTGCTAATGTTTCTTTACTTGCTTTATACAAAGAAAAGAAGGAACGACCCAGATCGTAAAAACCCCACTCTGTAATGTATTTCTAATTGCACTTATAAAAACTTTTCAAGAAATATTGAGATTTTATTATATAGAGTAAAAGCTCCTTTGTTGTCCTGAATCGTGGGCACGATCGTTGTCCAGTGTCTGCCCACTCCACTGCATGTCAACGCCGAGTCGCTACGCAGGGCGGCGATGATTGATGTCTGCTCGGGTATATCGGTGTGAACACCACACATTGACTCGAGTGAATCGAATATTCAAACTTCTTAATTTTCATTATTCCTTTATGGGACTTTAGCTAACTTATTTCTGGCATTTTTCTGATTAAAATGACACCAAACACGATATAATTTCAACTGTATTTCAGTGTGGGGCATTAATCGATTAAAATTTTAATCATGATTGATTGATTAATGTATACGATTAAAAAAAGAAATCGGCGATTGATTCAATCGATTGATGAAGTTAATCGTCAATGAAGAAATCGGCAATTGATTCAATCGATTGATGAAGTTAATCGTCAATCGTTGATTAAATGAAGAAATCGGCGATTGATTTAATCGTCAATCGTTGATTAAAAAAAGGAATCGCCGAAAAAAAACATAAAAGCACGTAAACAGAATTTATATTATGGACCAAATGACAATACACCTAAACTTAGTTTACATTTTTTTCAGTATTCATACAGTTCTGATCACCTATTTCATTTCGAAATTTCAGCAATAATCATTAATCAATTATCCGATTGACGATTAATAATCGTTAATCGCAATTAACGGCTAAAGTAGAAATTTAATCATTAACCGCGATTAACGATTAATAAGTATTTAATCGTTAACCGCAATTTTTTAACGACTAAACTAGGAGATTAATTGTTAGTTGCGATTAACGATTGAAGTAGAGATTTAATCGTCAATCGTTGATTAATTTTTTGCCCAACACTGCTGTATTTAGAGGTTTAATCGACGATGAAAGTTTCGAACGCAACGGAGAACAGGGTGTGGGACAGTCTTTGAACTGTGCCGGCGCGACGGCGACACGCTTCGGTCACGCGATCCGTATTTCATTCTGTCCTTCTCTATGTTCGGCTCTCTACTGAAGTCTCGCTCGGCGCGATATCTAGACGCAGTCATAAATCAAAAATAGTGTTCAGGCACGATCGTTGTCCGCTCAAATCCCCGGCCTTTGGATAACAAAGGAGCTTTATTGTATATATAGATTCTATACCTTGGCACAACATTTCAGGCGAAATAAAATATCCCGGCCTAGTTAAATATATAAATTTATTTTACAAAAATAAAAATTGACACAAGGTAATATTATGAATTATTATGCATATTCATGATCGCTTCTGTGGAAATAAGAATGTCTTCGATAACTTTGGTTAACGGTGTTTCCATTTTTTCGATTCCATCTATTACAGTATCAGAAATTTCATCTCTTGCTCTTAAAAACTGGAAATTCAATGAATTTTAATTTAAACTGATCCTATTGGATAAGCGCATGAATATTTCGAGAAAATTACCTCTGTTAAAGATGAAAAATTTGAGTATAGATCTTTAATGTCTGAATCCATGGAATAAAGAGTATTAATACTTTTTTCTTTCGCTACTGGCAAAGAGTCGAGTGAGAAAGCTTCTAAGAATTTCATTGTTTCTGAAGTAAGCATCGCATTCCTATCATTCTCGGAGATCGCTTCTTTTTCTTCCTGCAATTGTATCGTGGATTTGCGTTTCTCCTTATTGTGATTTAGTAGACTACGGATTTTATGCGTTTCTGACAAAAAATGGTGGGAGCAATTTAACACTAGGTTTACGGGTTCTAATATTCTTAATGTGCGATTATTAAGATTGTAAATATGCTTCCCTGAGGAATTATTTACCAAATTCATTTCTTTGGGTATATGTTACTATTGGAAAAATGGCCAAAAATTTGGATAGACACATTCTTGTTATGTTCATAAAACAATGTGAAATAGTTATTTCTAGACCTCCGTAAACCTAGTGTTGAAACAATGCAAAGATTAGAAGACTTTAGGAGTATTAATATATTATTTTCATTAAATTAAAAGTATCAGTGAAAAATATAAGTTTATATTTAGCTCCTGTGTCTTGCAATCAATGCGCAAACTTTTTATTTTGCATAAAGATCCGGAGAATCTAGCAATTAGTAAAAACAATATACTAATACCTCTAACGACACTTCAATTTCTTCCATACTCTGTTCCTCATCGCCTTCTGAATGTGAACTTAAATTTTGATGTTCATCCAAAACTTTTTGTATATTATCAAAATACTTCAAGGATTTGGAATAATCTAATTTAGGATCGGTAACTGACAGTATTGCATCCGAACTGTCATCGTTCAAGACCTAATATACATAATTATGTTCATAAATGTATATAAATTACATCTTGTAGATTAATTTGTATACCTGCAATATTTCATCAATAGATACTACTTTAACATCCTCGTCATTGGATGATTTGACGAGCATCGTCTTGATAAATTCTAATAATAAGTTTAAAGTAGGAAGTTGTTCCGCTAGCGTACAATTTCCCTACAGAGAGACATTTACTTTTTAATTAATAAAGGTACAGAAAGATACAACTACATATATATATATGCTTACCAGCAAAACATCCTTATCATTGCAAAGACCAATTTTCAAATAATATTGTACTAATTTAGCTATAAAGAAAACATGTTTTTAATATCATAAACATGCTTTATTTATTTGGTGATAGTTTGAGACTGCGGATGATGGATTTATAACAAAAATTGGTATATATGGTTTCTCCTATCGATCGTATTTGCTGTTAATAAATGTTAAATGCTTTCGCCGCAACGGTTCGATCGTTTATTACTAATTATGAATCAATTTTGCTAATTATCAAACAAAATCAACGTTTCGATCCTAGTTTGGATCCTGTTTGATAATTAGCAAAATTGCTTCATAATTAGTAGAAACGATCGAACCATTGCGCCGAAACCATTTAACATTTATTAAAAATTGGTATGTACAATTTAAAGCAGTGGACATATTTGAAAAATTTAAGAACATCAATGTTGTTAATTCCAGTTTAACACTAAGTGTTAAAATGACAGGTTCTAATATTCTTCATCTGCGATTATTAAGATTGTATAAAAGTATTTAGCTCCTGTGTCTAGGAATCGATGCAGATAATTTTTTAATTTGCATAAAGATCCGCAGTCTCTCTAGTAATAGTATAATAAAAACCTTCTAAGTCAGGCCCTTTTAACTTTTGCAGCTCGGCTGCTATTTTTTCATCCGTTTCAGTCAGAATCCAAGATAATAAGGCAATACGATTCCCCCCGTTAAGAATTGTTATTTCAATATTTTCAACTGTCGCTGTTGTAATGTTAGGATATCTTATTTGCACTAAGGTATCGTAAATGTTAGACAAAGTCTGTTTTTTCTGGTCCATCATTGAAGTTCGCACGATTTTCAACACAGATTACTTTTCATTTCAAATATGTTGTCGTGTTTACAGTTTATCACAGAACAAACTATTGGCGGCAAAATAGTCCACTGATTATCTAGAGACGCGGTAGCGTCTCGACGCCAAGTACATGAAAAATTACCAAATATGATATACCTGACAGCAGAGAGTATGGCAGGATGCGATGACGTAGACAAGAATGCGTGCCCGATTGGTTAACTTGGAAGGAACCGACGTTACCGTCTTCGGTGCGGTTCCACGCTTTCTAAATATTTATTGTATTTACCTAAATCCACCTAAATCATGTAAATCTAAATCAATTTAAATCACCGACGAGAGTCGGTGATTGAAAGCAGTTTTAAACACCCGTCAAAGGCACGGACAATTATTTATATGTTACGGTAAATGTAATAAATTGGTGATTATGTATAATAACCGGTTGTTATGCATAATCACCGGATTAATCGCATTTACCCCTCATACAGGCACTTTGTCTTGGAACTCGGAAAGAAATATTATTTAGATCGACTTGAAAAATCGAGAAGCGCAATCTGCAACTTATGCCCACTAACCTAAGTCTATTGACCGCCTTTTTGTGGGTCCTCCCCCTGTGTAGGGGTGACTGGGCACTGCTGGGCACTGGGCCTCGCGTGTATTTCTTACTTACTTTTTAAATTGAATGAATAAGTCATAAAACCTTCTCTAATTGTGCTTATTATTATGTGCCACATGTTGGCTTTATAGAGACTTCATATCCTTTCAATTAAACAATTTTTACGCTCCCTTAATAACGAAATGTGATTACAGTTTTTACACAGAAGTTAATAGAGAACTTCAAACCTAAAGAACCCTATATGAGTGTCTCACATTTGGATGGAAAGGATCGAAGTAATGTAAATGAAAAAGGTAATTTAATGTTATTTGTACTATTTATTTTTGTATTTGAGTTATTATTTATAAGGAAATTGTGGAGTTACAAGATCTGATAGAGTTATTGTTTAGTGACAAGACAATCGGAACTGACCTTATTGCTGATTTTGTATTTTTAGAACAAATTTATATATATGTTTTGCGTATACGTACGCTAGTGCCACTTATGATTTAGATGCTTTCATGCGGAGAAAATATTTTCCAGCTATTGTTTTATTTTTACAACATTGACTTAATTGATCACGAAATTCTGCTTCTAGTTTTGTATAAGTTCCACCTGTTATAAACAATATTAAATAAATGTTCACAATATAATAATAATAATTTTAGTACTAATATTCTCCATAGATTAATATTAAATACATAACAATACCGTTCAGCTGATTCTTTCTACGGTTGAGTTTATTCAATGATTTTACTAGTAGAGAAGAATCTGCGGACACTCTTTTCGTTAACAGTGCTACCATTTGTGAACTTGCTTTTTCTTCGAATTCTCTTTGATTATCTTGATTGTGCCTCACACTTAAATCATTATTCCAAGATCGTCCATTATTCCTGAAGGTGATAAAGATTTCGTCAGTATAATCATAGATCGTTTCACCGTTACGAAGAAGAAATATAATTTCGTTACTTCCACGAAATCCCATTTCTTGACTTTCTCATATTTTTATTTCTTGTTTTTAAAGTGGACCATGTAAGTGATTCTTCGCTGTTATACGACTCTTCGTCGATGCTACAATCTTCATCAATTGTAATGCCATCATCTTCGTCACTCTCGGTGACGGAAGACGTAATAGACGAAACATCATTTGCAAGAGAGGCTTGTTGATGAACTCTTAACGATGTTTTTTGAGAATCTTGTATTTGGAAAGATCGTCGAAATCCTGTTCCACTCCATATTTTTCCTAAACATTGAATGGTAGATAGAAAAAAGACCCAGTCAACCAGGCCTGTGTTGAGGCACATTTCGAGCCCAGCGTGCGGAGGCCACCTAAAGGTGCGTTTATATCGAGTTTCCCGCGGGCCGCTGCCCGCAGACGTTTGCCTCGAGCGGGTTGACGGGCCCGCTGTGCCCCGCTGTACGTGGCACAAAAAAAAGGTCTCTGTAGCTATCGGTAAATAGTTTACCTAAACGAACCGTGGAGCCCATAGAGACCTTTTTTTTGACGGGCCCGTCAACCCGCTCGAAATTTATGGCAAACGTCCGCGGAAAACTCGGTATAAACGCACCTTTACGGGCATTATACTGGCCGAACGTCGCTTGAAGCTGCTCAAAGCACACGGTGGCTAGGTTCTGGCCATGCCACAAAAGATCGCGTGGGCTCGTATTCTTCCCTCGGCACTGCTGCCCTCTCAAAATGGACGGAGCGGCCTGGATTGTGCCGGGATGGTGTCGAGGCAAGAATACGAGCCCACGCGATCTTTTGTGCCATGACCAGAATCTAGCATTTTTGCTGACTGGGAAGTATTTCTAAAAATATACATACACTACTGTGCAAAAGAAAGAAGCACCCAGTATAATTATAAGATACTAGTTCGGACTAATACGAACATTTTAAAAAAAGAATTAGCCAAATCGGTCCAGCCGTTCTCAAGTGATGCGCTTACCAACGAACAGCATTTGATTTTTATTTATATAGATAATGACAAACAATATCTTTATGTAGAAATTGTATTGTACAACGATCGATTTATTGCATTTAAAGTATTAGATAATCCGCAATAACACATATTCTCAGAGCTATTCAATTAAACAGCGGAATCCATTTTCGAAACTTACTATTTATGTTCTTATTTGATTTCTTACTCTTTTCTATTAAATATAATTAGTTGCTTCTTTCTTTTGTACAGCAGTGTATATGTTGAAACACTCACCTAGGAGTCCAAATCTCGGCCGTTGCGGTGCAAGTTCTAAACCAGCCCACCACATTGTATTTTTGCACATTAATTTTCCTGAATCAAGAGATGTATCACGAGCTACTAGTCTCGTTATTTTTTCTGGGAAAAACAATTGTGGCGGTTCCATTGCTATCACTTCTCTATATATTGAGAAAATGTTCAATATACTGATATCTCTTTGAGTTTGTAAGTCTGGAATATGTTCCTAAATACAGAAATAACTACTTACTGTTTCTAATTACCCATATAAATCTCAGTAGCAACTCACCGGTAGCAATAATAATACTTACAAATACTTACCCTGTACCTACAGCCTTCACGATTTGGTAATACTTCAAATCTGTATGCGCGTTGACTACAACATGGATATCTACCTAAAGGGAATGGCATAGATCTTTGCTGTTCATTAATAAAAAACTGTGGAGGTTCTGCATGGCAACAGCACCAATCAATTTGATGAATCGGAAAATATACATTACACTGCGTACAAAATAAGAAATGACAATCACCCCATAATCTCCAATAAACTTTACGCCAAGAACGTAACTCCGTTCGAAGAGTAATAATATAATCATTTAATGTCCATGACAAATCTCTAAATAACATATGTTTCATTGTAACTATACGTATTAGAAGGCAAATTCTGTATTCTATTATCGTACCGTACGTGTTTACTGTGAACATGTCCATGATTATCGATCACCATTGCGCTTGCGATACACGGTACATGATAGGAAACCGATTGAACAATACTTTTCCCACATTTACTGCATTTAAATAATGTAGCTAAAGAACTATAATGTCCTTTCTTGTTGTCTGGCATTACTGCTGCCAGCGATGTAATCAACTTGCAGAATAATTTACTTTGAATTTTGTCTTTCCTGTCTTTTAATGCTTCCACGTCTTCATTTGTAAATCTCTCTACTAGTCTACAATAAGTTCTTAACTTTAGACATGGAAATGCTTAATATAAATAAATTTCTTTGTTTTCAGGATACATAATGTGCATAGGTATATATGTTACGGTAAATGTGATTAATCCGGTGATTATGCATAACTAGCTTTCGCCCGCGGCTTCGCTCGCACAGGAAACCGTTTAATGCCCTCGGAAATTTTGATATTGTTTCTTCATAAAACCTTTTAACCCCCCATTCACCCGTATAGAGTTTTAATTTTATGTCATGTCGCCATCTTAGATTTCAAAACCATTTTTCACCCCCTTAGGGGATCAATTTCTTAAACTGCCGAAATAGGTGTTTGATTAATTATATCAAAGAGCATTAAGACCAAGTATGAAGTAAGTCGGACCATGAACAAAATATTCCTCATACAAACGTTGCAACCCCTTTTCACCCCCTTGGGGGTTGAATTTCGAAATCCTTTCATATCCCTTGTATAGATCATAAAGGAAACCTCTGTGCAAAATTTCAGCTTTCTAGGTCCAAGGGTTTAGCCTAGGCGTTGATCAGTAAGTGAGTGAATGAGTCAGGACTGCATTTTTATATATAGAGAAGATAACCAATTCATTACATTTACCGTAACATATATATTAGAAAAGTAAAATACCTTGTAAGAAGATTATCATCTAAACAAGTTAAAATTGTGGATGTCTTTAATATGTCAGACATGTTATCGTGACAATACTGTAGGCAATTCTCCAAAAGTGGTTCCATTTGTAAGAAGGATGCAGACACCATTATTGGAATGACATTACACGGTTCTAAAACTGGCCACTCAGATTTCTTGGTCATATCCCTTTTTACCCACCTCATTAACCAGTCGAATATTACAATGTCGCAATGAACCGATATATCAATTTCCTCTAATTTTTGTCCTGCTGTTATATCAGCAAAATAACGCATTTTTTGAATAAGAAGTTTTTGAGGACAATGGAAATTCTTTTTAATATTTTTCTCTTCGTCACAAACATGAATTTCCACTTCATTTCTGTATAAACATAGAATAAATTGTTAATACTAATTTACAATTAATCGATAACTACAGTTAATAAACTTACTCCATCGATCGTTTATTTGTCTTGCTTTTATCTTTTTCCTTCTCTTTGTGTGTTAAATTTGTAACCACTTTTGTATCGATATTATTACATAACGAATTAGATTTCTTAATTTCATTGTTTATAATTGATTTCTTAATAATAGGCTGTGACACAGTAGATTTTGGAATCATATATGGTAATACGGAATCTAATAAACCTTCATGCAATATATCACTTAAATTTGTTTTCATCAAACTTATTAAAAGATTTTCCGTTGCGCTTGTAGATCTAACTACTTTCGATTCATCCAAATGTGATAAAGTTTCCATAACTCCATTACAATTTTCGGTATTGGTCGCTAAATTTTTATTATAATTAAATGTTTGTTCATGGCCAATTTGCTCATTCGGAGATGCGACGAAATAAGTTGAATTTTGAAGATTCATGTCATAAGTTTCAAGTACTAATTCTGGTACAACGGGATTTTTATTCTCGTTCACAACATTGCCATCGATGCTTTTGTCATGAACTGTATGATTGGATGTTTCTAAATGTACATCAATCTTTGCTAATTTATCCCAATCAAATTTATTGTCTGTTGTAAATATTGTAGTTATGCTTTTACAGTTATCACTGACTTGATACGCAACTTTCATAAACTCAAAAAACATTCCAATTGTTAACTTGTGATGCTTGTAATCTTGAAATTTTTGAAGTATTTCTGACAAATCTAAAGCACATACTTTTATTATTTTATATATATAGGCTAATATTTCTATGCCAATAAAGCAATATAATAAATTTATAATATGTATTAATATTTATTTTCGATCAAAGTTTGTGCCACTAAGGAAACTTAGATGAATATTAAGTGAGAACTATTGCAAACATAAAAATACGAAATAAGAATAAAATTAAAAATTATACATATGAATGTGCAATACCAAAAGTAGCGGTTTGAAGTTGTGCAATGTGTCAATTGATTTATATATTTATGTACCTTCTCTAGTAGTTGAAACACTTATTTCTTTGTGCATATTTTCATTTGAAGAATTATCGTGAATTTTATTAATTTCCATTTCGCAATGAACACAATTACATAGAAGTAAAAGTAAAGTATCTTTCTTATAAAATTATTCTTGAATATTATTTGTTATTATGTTTTAATAGAAAAGATTGATTTACAAAATCAGCTCTCGAGCTGATGTATTAAAAAGTAATTTCAATATCTGGATAAAAAAGCAGGGTTATAATATTGATAAAACAGTATGTAACATCCCTTTACAAGTTTATTCAATATACTAAATTTACAATAAATGAATTAAGTGTGATAACGTGTTATGAACAAATATAAACATTTTTGTACTGAACCAAAACTAGTTTTGTTTTTGTAATAAATTCATTAATTTTATTCTTACCGGTTGTAAACACGTTGTAAACCTCAAATCATATGCTTACTTGTTACTTACACACGTAGATTGATATACTATTTACACATATGTATACATAAGTAAACCTATATATGTGATACAGAGAGTCTGTATCAACATCTACTTTTTCCGAATTACAATTGACAAAATGAGCTAGCCATATTTAAAATAATAAGATTAAAGTAAAAATGAACGAGTAATAACATAAAATATATATTACAGTTACAGCAGTTTCCATAAATATTTCTACAGAATGAGAATAATGAGATACAGCGACGATGCGACGATTCACCTTTCGCCTCTAGGTACACTTTAGTTCGCGGTACGTGGTACTGCCATTGCCATGGATATTGGGTACTGTGACTTCTCAACAGACTATAGCATTTTGCCCACATTCGTTATCTGGTAGATGAAGTAATCTTGGAACACGGCATGTTATCCGAGAAGCCGGGTCTATAAGTTTATATAGTCTAAGGTCTAAGATCTATATATGATTTTATATTCAATGATCGGTTTGCAGCGCCAATCTTGGGTCCATTCCGTTTCACGCACACTGCGAACTAACCATCGAATATGACAACATATGAAAGATATAATTTTGATTAATTAATTTCCAAATGGTTAGAGTGGTGAATGTACTTATGGATTAATTGAAAATTTCTACTTCTTAATTGAATAATAGAAATTGAAATCTCTGTTTTAATATTTTTATGTCAACAAATATTCTATCGTTGAACTTGTAAACTCTCATTAGGTTTGTGGAATTCTTTAGGCCGGTATATATTTAATCAAATTATAATACAATAAAAAGCGCGTTTATATAAGTTTGTTTTGTTATCTGGTTTAATTTATTACTATATTATCGCCGACATCAGAATAAAAACTAAAATATTAAGTTAAAATTAGTAAAAATGTAAGAGAGCAGAATTTTTTCCATTTTATATTTTTCAAAATTCAACGAACGTCGAATAAAACGGCAACTTACATGAATGTAACCTTATATTTCCGAAATAGTTTGTCCTCTATTGTTTCTAGATGCAACAAGCAAATTATATAAGATAAAGTGAAAATAATTTAATAAAACAAATATGTTATTATTTGTCATTATATATTGTTGTGGATGCGTCAAGAAATTCAAACAAATTTCGATTGGTTTATGAACACGAATGCATTAAGTATGTGCGTTAGATAGAATGTGTGAATGCGCCAATGCATAATACACCATCTCATTTATTCAGTATTTCATATATATCATTTGTTGATGCTATCACTTTTTGTGTATTTTTATGTGTTGTCGACTTACAACCAAACGTAGCGTACATTGTATATTGTCAAAGTTAAAATATTAACAGAAAAATAGAGCAAGCATCAACACAGCTCGTTCACGGACAGTCGGACGTTGTCATTTGAAAACGGAAGCCATCTTGTGGCCGAGCTTCCCATATTATACAGGGAATAATAGTTCAGCGACTATTTGTCCCGTAAAATTGTTTCGTACTTTTTCCATTACGTCTAGACTATGCATGAATTATTGTATCACATGTTTACATAGCCATGGCTGCGACGAGAAAGTTGCAAGGTGAGGAGAAAATGTTTCCAGCATGTTTACATTTAGAAATTTTGTTATGGCCCTGCACCACTACAACTTTGCCTTCGGTCTTGCTTCGCGATCTGCAATTCTCTGCCGGTTTAAACGCTTGTATTTGCGACTAGTAGCGGCCTATTTTTAACTTGCGTTACCTATTTGCATGCAGGCTTCTGTGCCTGACAGTTGGTACAGGTTGCCAGGGTATGATGGATTGGTATGTTCTATTCAACTTTTCACACGTTTCCTTAATAAAACTCTAATCTTTCTAATACAAGTTATCTTCACAATTGTCTAATGTTACTATTTTATGTCAGCATAACCTTTTAAATACCTTTTTGCTTCTACTGTATGATGCACATGTATTGTGGTGCGGAGCACAGCATATGTAAAGTACAAGCTTCTAATACAAACCGTTCCAAGTAGAATATATGCATATCTGTGTTAGCTGTGAATCATTGTTGGCTTTGTGTTTGTTTAATAACAACCCCCTAAACAAATTGGTAGAGAATTAATAAACGGCTCTTAATATTATTCATAATGTTTTATTGCACCTATTACTTTTTCAGCTAGTCTAGTTGTACCATTTAGGTCTTACGTGTATAGTCAGATGTTTGAAACAGTTGTTGCGCAAATGTAGCTTACTAGATGTTTTAATTTAAAAAAGATCAGTTAATAGAATCAGCGATCTATATAATCCAAAGTTGTAAGAAGTTTATAAAGCTTTCTATTTAAATGAGAGGTAACTTATTAATAACAGAATCTTTACTCGTTTTTTTTTCAGTTCTATATTGAATTTTGTTAATCATATATTTCAAATGTATACTTGTATGCATTCATAAAATCTGTGTTAGCATTATATTCTTTATAAACGAACTTGTTGAGATAATAAATATAATCTCGTATAAATGCTTCGTAAAGACTATACGAATGGTTTTTGTAATTTTAGGTGAAATAGATCGGTGCCTTAAAAAAGTAACAGAGGGTGTAGAAACATTTGAGGACATTTGGCAAAAGGTTCATAATGCTACGAACAGCAATCAGAAGGAGAAGTATGAAGCAGACCTTAAGAAGGAAATCAAAAAACTCCAGAGGTTACGTGATCAGATCAAAACCTGGCTTGCATCAGGCGAGATTAAGGATAAAAGTACCCTGCTCGATTATAGGAAGTTAATTGAAACTGTAAGTATAGGGTTCGATCGAATTTTCTAAGTTAGGGAGGAGATCGTTGTTTAAACATGTATCAAGCACAATGGAATTCTTTTTAGCAAATGGAAAGGTTTAAAGTAGTAGAGAGGGAAACAAAGACGAAAGCGTATTCGAAAGAAGGTTTAGGAGCAGCTCAGAAACTTGACCCAGCTCAAAAAGAAAAGGAGGAAGTTAGCAATTGGCTTGCAAATTCTATAGACGCATTAAATTTTCAGGTATAGAACGGGGAGATATTGTGCAATTTATGAAATTAAGAAAATTTTGCCGTAGCAAGTATGTTGTGTTGATGAATTGATTTTGATATACAGCTGGATAAATTTGAATCGGAAATGGAATCTTTACTAGCTGGAAAGAAGAAAAGGTTAGATAAGGATAAGCAGGATCGGATGGACGAATTGAAAGCAAAACTTGATAAACACCGTTTCCATATCCGTAAATTGGAAACATTGTTACGCATGTTGGACAATATGTCTGTTGAAGTTCATACTGTAAGTATATACCATCGAGAAACGGTACAAGAATCATTTTAATCTCCATTCTCTTTATCTTATTTCAGATTAAGAGGATAAAGGATGACGTAGAGTATTATATAGAATCTTCGCAAGAACCTGATTTTGAGGAAAATGAATATATTTATGATGATATTATCGGTCTCGATGAAGTAGAGTTGTCTGGGGTTGGTATTCCTTCGTCAGCGACTACCGATAGCAACAACAGCAATGAGACTGGAGGTACACCGACCTCAACTAACTCTGGTACTTCTCCCATACCATCACCCCCATTAAGTTCTACCATGCACAACCATTCGAGTGATAGTTCTACGGATAACGACAAAAAAACAAAGGTTTGTAAACGAACATACTTAAGTTTGATCGACCGAAAATTGTTCAAAAGTAGATATTTATTAACCACTTTCGTTTCAGCCTGTGAAACCGACAGCGGTCAGGCCATTACTAAATTCACAGACGAGCATTTCAACCACGGGAAGCACTGCCACTATAAAATCGAATTTATTAACGAGCAGCACTCCAAGCAAGACCATTCCCATGACACCTAGCCATAACTCGCCTAGTTCTACAAGTCATCATATTGCTACAACTAACGCAGGCAACTTTGCCACGGTAGCTGCTTCTCATAGTAATTCGCAAGCCATCCATTCTACCTCTAGTAAAACATCTTGTAAGTAATTCGTATATAACATATGATTTATATTATTGATAGAATATCTTTTTAATTCTTCACGTTAACGTGTATTTATTTTCAAATTGATAGCTCATAGCAGTGAAAATGGTTTGTTGTCGTCTTCGTCCACGTCCAGCGTTACCTCCAATGTGCCACAAACGATCTCACAGCAGCACAATAATCCTGCACCAATACAGACGACGCATGTGTTACATAATCAACAAAATCAGAATCATAACAGTGAAACTGAAATGACGACACCGATACCACCATCCTCTTCGCCACAGTCGTCAGTTAGCAGTAGGTCT
The DNA here is from genome assembly GCF_051020765.1 of Lasioglossum baleicum. Taxonomy (NCBI): domain Eukaryota; kingdom Metazoa; phylum Arthropoda; class Insecta; order Hymenoptera; family Halictidae; genus Lasioglossum; species Lasioglossum baleicum. Next base: position 9,385,370 of record NC_134934.1, read on the forward strand.
TCACCTCCGCCCGCAAATTCCTGCTCGCCAGCGCCATCCGCTGCCAATGGTCTCATGCCTAAGCTTCCTGATGGCATGTCCTCTTTGAAATCTATAGCCCAACAAGTAATTGCCCGAGCAGGTCTGGAAATACCGCCGTCCGAGTCGAACAGAAACATCTTTGATAGTGCTATGGCGAATAATAACAACAATAATGCTACTTCGGAAGTACACATTCCTCCCCTGCTTGGTGTTGCGCCACTCGGGCCGGTACCTCTTCAAAAAGAACATCAGCTACAGTTCCAGATGATGGAGGCTGCGTACTATCATATGCCCCATCCGTCTGATTCTGAACGTTTAAGACCATATTTGCCAAGAAATCTGTGCCCAACACCTCCTTATTATCAGCAGGTATTACTATACTACAGGGATGTCTATTTAACTCGGAAACCTGCGTGAATGAGAACAAGCGCAAATGGCAACAGTAGACATGTACAGATACTGCCTACAATCGTGCAACGTTATCTCTTACACTCGCCAAGTCTTCGAGGCAAGGTTAATCGGCGAGCTTTAAGAGAAATTCGTCGATGCTGCAGCTAGCAGCAAGATGCTACATCTAGTTATTATCCAAAACCTTTCCAGTCGATTGATATTTCTATAGCATTTGATTTTCTTTAGGTAGTGGTCGGTCGAGGATCTCGGCTATATTGCCTTTGGCAACCACGTTATGGCTGTCAATGGTTATTAACGATAACATTGTACACTATAGCTTATTGAAATTTACAGTGACTCCCACTAATATTCGTACACTCTTAAAAACACCGTAACTTTTCAAATATTGGACTATGCGATTTGAACATTTTTGGAAAGCTAGAGCAATTAGTTTGCTACAGGATGTGAAAAGAAATTTTTTCAAAAATTGCATTTGACCGGAATTGTAGAGGAAATACTAAATGTTGCATTTTACAACTTTTTTATGCGGGCCTATATTGAAATTTTGAAAAATATGTTTTGTAGATCTGTGTGGGTTATATGCATTGTGAAAGTTTCATCGAAATCGGTTGATGCGGGGAAAAATGACAGTCATTGAAAGATGTAAGAATTCTTAGATTTACTGCTGTTACAAGTTGAAAATCGTGAAAATCTGCAATTTTTACCATCTTTAAACGCTTGTAGCTCATTGCAACGTCGACCGATTTTGACGAAATTTTCAGAATATGTTTAATTGAAACAGATCTACAAAACGTATTTTTTAAATTTTCAATATAGGCCCACATAAAAAAGTTGTAAAATGGATCTTTTAGTATTTTCTCTACAATTCCGACCAATTGCAATTTTCGAAAAAATTTCTTTTCACATCCTGTAGTGAACTAAGTGCTCTAGCTTCCGAAAAAGTTTGAATCGCGTATAGTCCAATATCGAAAAGATTATCGCTTTTTTTAGAGCGTCCGAATATTAATGGGAGTAACTGTACGTCGACTGAAATTGTTTGTCTCGAATAATAACATTGATTAAATCAATTTATTAAGGCTCAGCGAGTTCGAGATGAGTTGAGCTTGATGAACGCGGTAGTATCTAAACATGCTACACTGAGCTACTTGCACTTGGGTCATTCCATGCCAAATCAATCACTTTTTTCAGACACCATCGTCGAGTTTGTTTTGAATGAAGTATGTTGTAGTCCATGCGAAATTACGGGGGGTTTAAGTCATCATTTTGCCGGTTTCGAATTTTTTTAGAAATAGCAGGCCTTCGAAGTTTTCAATTGTTGTCCATTTCAGCGAAAACGGGCCTCGCTTACGAATTTTTATCTCGGGAACTGTTTGTCCGATTGAGCTGCATTTTTTTCGTTTTATTCGGAAAGGACTGGGCTATTACAAAATAAATTTTTCAACCTCGAAAATCAACTTTATAATGTCGAAAAATTTTAACAAATTTTTTTTTACGTTTTTTCCGATGAGGAGTCGGAGTGGTTTAAATTTTTTAAAAATATGGTTATATTCCTGGAAGTTTCCCCTTTAAAACGTTGTACATGGAGAACAATATTAAAGGGCTCATTTAAAAGGGGAAACTTCAAGGAATATAACCACATATTTTTTTAATGGTGTCTGCAAAAAGTGATCGATTTGGCATGGAATGTCCCACTTGTCTTTAACCAGTAGATGATCCTGAATTACGCTTGAGAAATATTATAATCACAAAGTCCGCATTCTTTTTTTCGTATTCTTCATATTTATTTTATTTGATAGGTTCAACTTCCCCATTCTGATACTGTGGAATTCTTCCAACGTCTTTCTACAGAAACGTTATTCTTTATATTTTATTACATGGAAGGATCGAAAGGCCAATACCTGGCTGCGAAAGCACTGAAAAAACAAAGTTGGAGGTTTCATACTAAGTACATGATGTGGTTTCAAAGACACGAAGAACCAAAAGAGATCAACGAGGAATACGAGCTGGTAAGGAACGTTATAATAAATGATTGTGCTTCGTAATCGAAAATCATGTTACATAAACTTATTATAGGACATGTTGTATTTCTTTTTGTAGGGAACCTACATTTATTTTGATTACGAAAAGTGGGGACAAAGGAAGAAGGAGGGCTTTACATTTGAATATAAGTACTTAGAGGACAGAGATTTGAATTAACAGTCCTGTTGCTCATGAAGTCTCCGAAATGCACTATTTCTGTACCGGTATTATCAAAAAATCGAAAAGACAAATTTTATTTTTTACAATTCTATATTTTCACAAAATATAATTTTATTTATTAGTAAAGCGTATCTCAGAGAAAAAAAAACGTAAACGAAACAAAAAAGATAGGGAAAAAAGTCTCGTGCATAGCAGGAAATGAAGGCACTTCATTACATTTCAATGTTGCGACGGTAATCTCTTCTAATATGCATATTCCTTTTTCAAATACAAAAAAGAAAACAAAAACACGAATCATGCAATCGAAAGAAAACAAATGAATGCAAATATTACGAAAAGAACGATTGAGTAAGTTAAAATCGGGGACAGTAAATTGTAACTGTAAAAAGTAATTGATATGTGAGAGAGAGAGGCACCAGAGACACACTTTTAACATTTTAGTGTGTGGTGTGTGATACAAGAGGAAGAAGTTATACTCGCTGGCGACTGACTCTGTAATACCAGTACAAACATGCGTGCGGCCCATCTGCCGCTCATGCAATGGTATGTCTTAATGTTAGATTATAAGTAGCCTTTTTGTATAAAGTATATTGAGGTATAAAATCCTTAAATTGAATTACTGTACAGAATGTGTAGAAATAGTGAATAATAATATTATGGAATATATTTTATTTCTCATTTAAATGAAACCTAAGTTGTTTCAATTTTTGTCATATCTGGCACATCTTTGACACCTTGCATTCGGAACATTCCATCCATTAGATTTCTGCCCTTGATCAGGTTATTCAGCTATTTTTTACTAATATCGAAGAAACGAGACTTGAGCTCTCGTCGAAGTCAAAAAGCCCGTTCGCTAAGTATATAATTTATAGTGGCATACTTAGAGTAAGCTACTGTTCTACACACCTCGTCAATTTTCGAAGTCTTGATTTCATTCATTTTTTTAAGCAGTCTTGATCGCGACATATTGTATTCATTGAATGGCGATTCGTGATAATCACTGTGCATATGTATTTATGAATTATCGAAAAATAAGGGAGAAAGAGTCGGGAAAAAGAGAGTGAATGATAGAGGGAACGAGTGAAAGAGACAGAGAGCTATATTGTACGAATTTATTTATTATAAAATGTCGACATTGCCGACAGCTGAAACATTTTTAACGGGAAACAGAAGAATAAGAAAGAAACATTTTCAGTAATTTTCATATGTACATACATGTATATTAACTTAACCCCGTTTGATCTCGCAAGTGTTTCTTGTTAAATGTTACAAGGCAACGTCGACATTTCGAATAGATAACTTCAGACAAAAGAGTCTTTGCTTCAAAGATTGAAGTGGGTTGCTTGCACGCGTGCTATTTATCATTAAAAAGCCTTCGACAACGAGATTAAGAATATTGCATCCCTTAGTAATACAGAGAAAAATCAAGATTTCTCATATGATTGACTTAGCGCTAGAATGGAGATCTACTTACTAAGCAAACAATAGATGTATTCTAAGCAGATACTCTCTCATTACAGACGAAATTGCGACCGGTATGTTTACACGGCAGTACCTAAAAATATGTTTTCCTTTTTTCATTCACTTCGAGACAATATTCGATAATGTATATTACATATTTCTTGAAAAACGAATGGTGTTGCAGTAAATGTTGGTTTGCAAGTTCGCAGTACACTTCAGATCTTTTTTATCTCATTCTCAGTAGTATATTCTGGAAAACGTTTTACCACGCGATTACACATCATCCACTACTAATGACCCTTCAATAGTGTTCAATATGTTAACGTGTATCGAAGGTGTCATGCTTGTTAATAATAAATTAACAGAAGTTAGGTCTGGGTTAGGTAAGATTTACAGAATTACAAATAAATCAAGGATTATTCATTTTAATGCGGCACTATACATTATTCTTCGGTGCACATTTTATGAGATCCGATTTGCAATCCCACATGTTTCAAAAGAGATTCGATCGTACAATGTTATCACGCAAAGAAAGAGATAAGGATTTGTTACTACTTTATACAGTTAAATAACATTGTAGACCTTAGAAGTCCCATTATAATCATAATGTTAAAGTGGAACGGTATTGTTCTTGAGTATCATGTACAATGCTAATTAATATGATTTTTCTTTAGAAATTCGAAAGAACAGCTCGAGAAATTTGACAACAGTGTGTTGTGTATAACACTTTTGCATTTGTTACAATGTTTTTTTGCTCTTCGAATGTATATTTACATGCTCCTAATCTTTATCTCGCATTTTCTAGAAAAACTGGTTCTGCTTTGTAACTTATATGTAGAGACGTATGAACGGAAGACTAAATTGGTTGTGTAGGTTGACGATTTCTGCTTTTGGTGCTTTATTAATATCAGCTAACAGTTATTACTACAAGTGATAAATGACACAGGTTAAAAAGATTGTGATTTTTATGATCTATTTTATACTTTTTATTTGAATATAGATATTTGTTTTTGTAAAAAGAAATACTTAAAGAAATCTATTATTACAGAATAACTGATTTCCTTAACATATTTAAGATATTTCTCTTATTCTTAACAGCTTGTAAAGCTGAAATGTTTGGTTTTTGTTTGTAAAAGCTTTGATTTTATCATTTAATTTGATTATTAGTTTACGTATAGTGGTAAATTGACATGGCGGTAACCGATTCGGCGGTTCATCAACGGAAAAATCCACTTCTGTTATTCTGTTGAAAACAGAGTTTCAAAGATCGCATATAAAAACTTAAATGTGGTTTTGTAAATTGACAGTTACTTAAGGATTTTAATACCAACTATGAGTTTTGGATGCACATACATATGAGAGGAATGGTGATCAGATTTATAAATAAAACAAACAACAATGATAATAAAACTAAATATTATCCTGTGTTGAGATTATTTATTAAAAATTAACAAACGTATCGAATAAGTCAACCAACTGGTTCAACCCTTTTTGCCCTTAAATTTGCCTTTTATTCTTTTCCTCACTCCGATAGACTGCTCAGTGTCGTCATCCTCGTTGTTGTCTCCACCACCCTTCTTTCTCTTGCCTGACTTTTTACTATCTTCAATGTCTTTCATTTCCTGGAATAATACACGAACGTGTTAGATGTAATGTTGCTTTTATTAATATATATACGAATTAGGTCTTGAAACATTAAATTTACCATTTTTGCAATACGTTGCGCTTCAGCTACCCTTTCTTGAAGTACCATTACTTCCTCTTCTTCTGTGGGATACAGGGGCAATTGCTTGGATATTAACTGTTCGATTCTCTGATACAATTCCACGTCATACTGCGTTACGAATGTAATGGAACGACCAGAACGGCCAGCTCGTGCGGTACGACCAACTCGGTGTATATAATCTTTGCTGTGCGTAGGTATATCGAAATTTACTACAATGTCTACGTGAGGAATATCAAGACCCCTAGAAAAAGCAAAGTATATATGAAAGTACATTAATCTTATAAATACATCGATTCGATAAGATATTTTTACCTGCTAGCAACGTCTGTAGAAATAAGTATGGAACGATTTTTCGCTTTAAATTTGGTAAGGGAAGCTATCCTTTTGTTTTGCGACATCTGTCCATGTAATGGGACCGCGGTAAAGCCCAAATTTCGTAAAAGAAGTGCAGTCCTAACGGTATTATTGCAAGTTCCGCAGAAAATCATGAAACTATTGCCTGCTAGTTCATTTAATATGTGCACCAAATAAACGTCCTGAAAATATTCGAATTTCGAAGAAGTAAACATAATCTATTCGATACAATCATTTATAACAAATAATTCGCAGGCTGTTTATACCTTGAATTTTACTGGGACAAATACGTAATATTGTTGCAACTTTTCAACTGTTTGATATTTCGTTGAAACTTCTACTTTAACGGGATTCTGCAAAGACGCGCGTTGCAGTTTTTGAACTTTCTTCGTCATTGTTGCAGAGAATAACAACGTTCTCCTTTCCTTGGGAATTACTCTTAAAATTTTATCAACCTCTACCTCAAAGTCCATATTCAGAATGCGATCTGCTTCGTCCATAACCTTGCGAGAATAAAGTATTATACGGATTATTTGTCGTTTATATAAATTTCTATGTAAAAAGAGATATTAATAATCACCAGAAATTTCAGCGAACGTAGATTAAAACCCTTGGTGTTTTCTAAATGATCGACCAATCTTCCCGGGGTAGCAATCAAAACATGTGGTTTCTTTGCTAACAATAATGATTGAGACATCATGTCCATTCCTCCTACTATCACGACACATTTTACACCGATACTTGACCCTGAAATGTAACAGGATTATTTGAACTGCTAACGATAAAAAACAAAACATCAATGGCACCATTGTTACCTAAGGCTTCAAACTGTTCTGATATTTGAAATGCCAATTCTCTGGTAGGTGTTAGAATTAAGGCAAAATATCTCTGCGGATTTTCCAATAATGACTGTAAAATAGGAAGCGCAAAAGCAGCTGTTTTGCCAGATCCAGTTTCTGCCAATCCTATTATATCTTTACCTATACGTTGAACATACAAAACAAATGTAAATCATCCATATGCTTCTCCAATTTCATACTTTCAACATAAATACAGCTTGTCAAATCTAGCTGTGCGGTTGACCAAAACATAGGAATGTGCAGACAAAAACAAAGACCACACTCGACGAGAGAAGGACGCAACATATGAACGGTAAGGTACACACCTCGTCGAAAGTGCTTACTGTCCATTATTTCTTACAGCAGTAAACATACAAAATAACTGTTTATATGTTTATGTGAATACATTTGTGTCACTTTACTTTTTAACTGAACTGTCGCCACGTGCATCGTTTGACAAGTGACGATCAGTTCACCATCATTGCGAGGTTCCACCTATTTACCATTGCGCAGCGGGGACATTTCCCCTTGCAGGGGACTTTCAGCCGCACAGCTAGATTTGACAAGCTGTACTTATCGATACCACTGACTGGGTATAAGCACAGACCAATCGTCCAATGTATTTTTGCAGCCCACTTTTTAAGGGGTCCCATGGAAATCACCGACACAGATTTCTCCGACACGGTTTTCACCGACTCCAGATTTGACCAACAATAGCTTTGGCCAACAACGCCTTTAACCGACAACGAATTTGATCCACAACGACTTGAGACACAGTATAATAATACTGTATGGTAATACATATGATAATACATACTGTGTGGTTGTCTTAAATTTGTGGTCGGTCAAATCTGGAGTCGGTGAAAACCGTGTTGGAGAAATCTGTGTCGGTGATTTCCATGGGACCCCTTAAAAAGTGGGCTGCAAAAATACATTGGATGATGCCTTGTCTGTGTGTCGATACCTTGTAATGCTAACGGAATAGCCTCGCATTGAATTTTTGTAGGTGACTTCCACTTTAGGTCTTCACAAGCTTTACACAAGACATCTACAAGTCCCTAAAAACAAATACAATTTTTTAATAAATTCAATAAATGAAATATTTTACAAGAGTAGTCTTAATAATCTTCCACATTATCATGATCATTTATAATTATTAATCTTATAACACTTTCAGTGACGAAAAAACACTGTAAAGATTAGAAATGATATCAATACTTTATTTTTATTTATGAAATTAGAAGACTGTTTCTTTCTTGATATATTTGAGAAAGCATTTACAATTATAGCTTCTTATTATAATTGTTGTATGTAACACGAAATACTTCTATTTAAAAATCGTATAGTTTAATTGCTTTCTAATTCATCAAAGCTTTATAATAGAACAGATTCTTTAGTTAGGTTATAGTTTCCTGTAACACATTGTTCAGCTTACCAACTCTTTCCAATCTGTTTTCTCAACATTCTCTTCATCTAAAGGAGGTATTTTTCGCGATTGCATTATTTGAAAGAATGGTAATTATTTTTCTCGGCGCAACGGTTCGATCAATTTCTACACTAAATGAATATAGCTTGAGAGGCATGAAACGTTTTAGTCCGCTTTAGTCCGTAGAAGCTATATTCATTTAGTGTGGCGAAAAATTAGAGTTAAAGCCTTGGTTCGACAAACGTCCGCAAGATGGACAAGCGGTTGAACAAGACTTTCTCACAAGTTACTAAACTAACATCAATTAGCCTTACTGATGAGTCCTCTAGCGGGCCTAGGACGAAACACCTCCAATAAAATAGCACTTGGCATCTTTGCTGATTCAAATCCGAATCGGAAGCGTTATTTGGTTCAAACCCGGACTAAAACGTTTCATGCCTCTCAAGCTATATTCATTTAGTGTAGAAATTGATCGAACCGTTGCGCCGAGAAAAATAATTACCATTCATTCTCTTCATCTATTTCCTCTGTCGACTTATTTTCCTCATCAGTTCCTTTCGTTGAATTATCATCTTCCATGATTTAATCACTAATGTAGGACTACACGACGTGTGGAGGCCGAACTTCAGACATGCGCCACAAGAGGGACAGGCACTCGACTAGGCCTTTCCCGCAAGTACTCGTTCCTCAACGATTAGCATATATACCGTCCTCAATCGCCTTCCGACATCCCCACGTCTAAGGCAAGGTCCGCCAGTCAGCCTTACTGATGAGTCCTCTGGCGGGCCTGGGACGAAACGCCTCCTTCCTTTTTCCTCCTCTCCTTCCCAAGTAGTCGAGCTATGTATCATAGTGCACATGCTATGCTAGCTCCTACACTAATATTTACAATGGTATAACCTCTTTAATTTAAAAAATAACCTTATGATGAAAGCAAATGGTGCTCACGTGCTCACTGCTCACATCACAGGAACCCCTATTTTATCGAGAAGCTTACGTTACTGAGGCTGAAACAGGCTGAAATCGCCGCAAATGCGCGAGAAACTGCACTGACACTGACTCTCGTTCCTCTCTTCTCTGGTACTGGAAGAGTACAGGAGAAGACGGACGACGAGACAAGCGTGATACGAATTTTTGTTAGATTATTATCAATATTTGATTGATCGATTCCTTCTTCAAAATCAAATCATAACAAATTTTGCGAAATTATGTGAGGTGCAGTGAGGTGTCCAACAGTGTCCAAGGTACCTGAAGGTACCCCAAAGTACCCCATTTGAGCCAAACCCAGCCAAACCTCGCGCATGCGTGCAAAAGCCCGTCCAATATCCCATTACTGCCGCTATAGCTGCGTTCTGATTGGTCCGAATTTTTCGTTAACAACTCGAAAACAAAACGTTTCGGCGCGAAATGGCTAAGGAAATAGGTGCTTATAGAGCCACTTGAAGAATCATCCCTTTCTCTTCCCGACACTCTTTCTGGGATACTCTGTATATGCGTTTACATAATTAAAAGCCAGGTAAGCCAATACTTTTGTTCCTAACTATATACATATATATACATATATATTTATACATGTATATATTAGGTGTGTGGCGCTACCGTCTCTGCATTCTGTAGTAATGGCGTTAAAGTATTTCGTGTGAGATTTGTTGGAGGTCTACGTAAAAGAGGATTGCAGTTCAATTTGTTTTTTCCGTTTCTACATATAAATTGATTGTTCTGCATGAACGACGCGGCGCGGGGTAGTGATGACCACATACACGTTTTCGCAGAAGTCGTTTACTCCCGTTCCACCAGAGAAGGGTAGTTTTCCTCTCGATCATGAGGGTTTCTGCAAAGTGCTCATGCTCAAATATATGCGTTGCCTGTACGAGAATAAGAACGAAAATACGTTGTGCAGAGGCATAGCAAAGGAATATCTTGGTTGTCGTATGGATAATGAATTGATGGCACAGGAAGACTGGTCCACTCTCGGATACGCTGACCAGGTCAAGGAGACATAACGGCAGTGATTTATTACTAATCGATTCTCTTATCGAAGTTTTTGTCGATCGACTAGCATTTATGAACTTTATGTCATCTGATTTTTATTAGTCATTTTCGAGATAACGGACCCATGGGTTTCTGAAGTACATGTAAAATTCTTAAATAGTAGTATATATGCATATATATGTGCTTGTACGAAAAATATTGGTCAGCGATGCATTAACGTTTCTGGGAAAGCGTATTTCATTTAATCTATAGTCACATTCAAGTGACAAATAATACAGTGCAGTGAAGAAAACCTTCAAAAGCGATCTACTCAGTATTAAATACTGCCTGTCACTTAGAGACATTAGCCTGTTTGTCGGATAGATTTAAGTGGATAAATCGTTGTTCAAATTTAGAGCTCCGTTACACAATGTAGTTCTGTGTTGATTCAGCTAATCAAAGTATCTCAAATATCAGGCGGCCTAAGATATTATAAAATACTTTCTGTCGTGTTCGGATGGACCAGGCCTATTCCATATTGTTTATCGATATCGTTAATACCGTAGAAATACGATTCACATAGTGGACAAAAAGAAAATAATAAACAACAAAAACTGCTAGGAGGAAAATTAAAAAGGAAAAACAGTCGAAATGGCAAGCAACACTAGAAAGAGAGTTCTGCTCGGTTGTACCGGTAGCGTAGCTACAATTAAACTGCCACAATTAATAGACAGATTACGACAACACAATTTGGAGATAAGAGTAGTGGTGACGGAGAAGGCGAAGCATTTTTTAAAAGAGGCGGAACTACCTCCTGGGGTTCAAGTTTTATCGGATACTGTAGAATGGGCTGCCTGGCAAGATAGAGGCGATCCGGTGTTGCATATCGACTTAGTTAAATGGGCTGATTTATTCTTGATCGCTCCGTTAGATGCTAACACACTTGGCAAGATAGCTAGTGGTATATGTGATAATATCTTGACCTGCGTCGCACGTGCCTGGAATCCTAAAAAGCCATTGGTGTTTTGTCCTGCTATGAATACAAAGATGTGGGAACATCCTGTTACTGCCCCACAGGTATGGATTTTATTAAAGTAATATTGTTACTGATGTATAGATGGCGGATCTTTATGCATTTACAAAGAAATCGGTTGGGCGAAATATAAAATAGTAAAAGATTTTAACCTTCCGTCGGGCGCGATCATTTAGGTACCTTGAAAACAAGGGGTCCCATGGAAATCACCGACACAGATTTCTCTGATACGGTTTTCGCCGACAACATTTTGCATAAAGATCCGCAGTCTTCTAATGTATTACAGTTTTCTTTTGCTATAAGTCGACTGCTCGGTATGCTTTTCCACCTATTACAAATGAAGGTACCTATAGGAATAGGAAGAATGTGCCAGAAGCTTGAATGTAGCAGCAAAATATAAAGTGGTCGGACTAAGCGGTAACGAGCAGACAACTTCAAAAGAAGGAGAGGGGATAAACATGTTCTTTTTGCAATAGAAAACGTCGTCATCTTATTTAGAAAGAAAACTGTAGATGCTAGTAGTATATTGCAATATCGTCAGTATCAGATCATAAACGTTTTACATTACATCAAAACTTACAGCATTTCATCGAATTCTATAAATAGTCGAAATCATTTTAGGAATATAACATTGCGAATGTGCTTACAAAAAGAATGTGCTTACGAGAAGTTTTTCTAACACAATTCTTTTTAATTTGTTTTACTTTTATTTGTAGTATATGAACTTGAATACTAAATTCACAAGGAGTTCCTTATACAACAAATGTTGGTTGTTTCATAAAGGAAAGAAGGCTAATTAATAACATTGAGAAACAGGAAATAAAGGTTTGAATTTGCAAAAACAGTTTCTTTCTATATTTTTTTGGAGATCTTCTTTACATGATTCATTCCATGATGATTACATTCTATGATTAAACTGTCTCAAAGCACATAGAATAAATATCTATGAATTATCAAGGATCTGCCTCTAAAACCATGTATTATTAGCTTTATCTAATATTTCACCTCAGGGTGTCTTATTTTCGATAAAATTTCAATGACTATGTTCATGTAGTTGTAGCATTATTTGGCTATAGTTTTAGAACCAAAGTTACTTGTTAGCTGTATGTACATTGACTAATTGTACGAAGTTTTGTCAGGATAAACAGAATCGTTAAACAATGCAAAATTTCATCCTTAATTGTCTACAGGAAGTCTAACGTATCTCTAGTTTGATTCTCTACACTTTATAACCAAATGTTTAAGTCAATTCAACCCGTATATTAAAATATACAGCACTCTGAAGCTTTTAAAAAATATCGTCGAATTATTATGGATTCAAAATATTCCACGTAGTCTTTGCGATGCTACCTTGACGATTGAGGATTTAGATTGAGTGAAACTGAAAGTTTATTACCTTGCAGCATATCTTATCTAAATGATTTGGCATGTTTCTGTTTGTAGATAGCTTTACTTAAGTCCTGGGGATATAAGGAGGTCACATGCATTTCTAAAACACTTATGTGTGGTGATACCGGAATGGGTGGAATGGCAGAGGTGGACACTATTGTTCAAACTACGTTGAGATTGCTTAACCCTTGGGACCCATACTCGCCACCAGATCTACGTCTCTAGCATCAGGAGAGAGAAACACAATGTTCAACGAACCGTTATTATCGTACAGATTAAATATGAAATATTTTATGGAGGGGGGAACTGAGGTATAAAGAGTCGATAAATGTGTGATTACGATGAAAAAATTTCCAAATAGTTTATGCTCACAGTCGAGTTCAAGTCCAACGGCAAGTTTCAACTTGTGCAATTACGCTTCTCTGAATACACTGTGGCCGCGGCAATTTTGTTGCTCAATTGAGATGTTTTTCCAAATATCTGCACCAAAGGGAGTAGGCAAAGACAGAATCTATTTGTCGAAAATCCAAATGTAAAAATTGTAAAGAGATTCTGTTCACATATCGTTTCGAAGTCGATGAATCAAATAAAACTGTACATGTTTTTGTTAAATATATGAGTTAAATAATAGCCTCGATGGTGTTTCTTTTCTAAACCATTTAGTTTAATCATTCTAATTTAACACGTTCGCTGTGATTATTTATTTTCGCTGATATCTCGTCTTCACAGTTAGTGTTCTGTATAAAGTATGAAAACAGATCATGCTTAGGAGTTATCTCATGCCAATAGCGAACGTGTTAGAGAGTAAACATCACATTTTCAAACAGAGAATAAAAGTAATCATATTAGGTAACCGAGAAAGCGTGTGCCGCTTTTACATTTCGTCATTACGGAATATTATTTCATAAAACTTGGACGATAATTTACAAACATTTTCTCCGCTAACAAAAGCGAAATTTTGTTATGAAAGACTTTTGATAAAGATTCATTAAAGAAACACAAATTTTCTCGGTGACTCAACATTATAGAAAATAAGTGGGAAGTACATACTTGTAAGTGTTTTATTCACCAGGAGATATAACGTGTTTCGGTTAGACGAAAGAATTGTAGAGTCAGCGGCGAGTCGTTGTTTATTATTAAAATTCTTTATTAAAATTACTTAAAAATTATCTCGTTAAAATTATTTAAAAATATTCTTATTAGAATTACTATTAATTATACATTATCGGTATAAGGGAAGTGCATTAAAATTCGGTCGCGTGCAGACTGGAGCGCGTGCTGCGTGCACGCGCTCGCGTTTGTACGCGGCTTTACATAAATATCACAGTTTATAAATATTTGCTAAACAATATGCTAAGAAATAACGCGAGAGAAAGTGTTGGCAGTGTTGGCGCGTCACTCGAGGCCATGATCTTCGATTTCCTTGGATAACTTTCGACGTCGTTCGTTTCTAATTCTCGTGGGCAACCCATCCAGAATGGTGCGGACGGTTTTGGTTTCTCGTGGGCGACTTTCATCCTTAAATCATCGAATTCCCAGAAACCTTTCCCTTTGAAGAAGTACGTTTTGCCTTAAAAAAAAAAGAAACAAGTATTATATTCGTTTATTATTTTCAATGTTTCGTTTGAAAAATTGCTTACCATTCTTCCATTGGAATACAGCGTCGATATCGTTCCCAACACCAGCGAATTTACTCATGTTTCTTGGATAATCCAGTTCTACAAATTTTACGGATTCGTCGAACCTGCGTAAATAAAATGATGATTACAAAGCAGTCTTTATACAGAATAAGGCCACGTGGTCCCTGAGTGCACCACTGGTTGTCAGAAAAACTTTCACTATATCAGTATCATTATTCGCAAAGGTTTAAGATTTCTCTGACAACGTGAAATAGTTCGAACAATTATTTAGAAACAATTAATAACTCGAATTAATTTAAATATCGTTATTTAACAACGATTTTTATCAAATTGATCAAGCCTGTTCTCGAATACGAGATGAGGTATTAACAGTAATACCTCCAATACATAGATCCATTGAAAAAGTAAGTTTTCTGATTGTATCCCCAAATCATCGCGCCATCGATCTTCTCTAAGGATGGAGGAAGTCCCAGCGAAGTCAATGGTCTCGGATATCCAGGCTCCAGGTTATTGGCGTTGAAAACGTAATAGTTTCTCCCGATGAAGAACACTATCTTCTTCTCCGGGTTCTCGTAAACTGCATCCACGTGGTCGATTTCTTCAGGTAAATTGAACAGACGTGTGATCTCTGCTGGGTAGCCCTCGTATAATCCGTGATCACCGATCCTCCAGAGATACTGAAAACATGTTAGAAAATAATAAGTATTCAATTGTAGATCACATGTGTGAATTTTTATGGCGCTACGAGGTCAACAAAGTTGGTGATGATCCATTTTTGCAATTAAATATGTACAGTAGCGGACAAAAGTTTAAGACCGTTCTAAAGAAGACGATAACTTTTTTAATATTGTACTTACTATACGATTTGAACTTTTTTGGGAAGATAGAGCAATTAGTTTACTAAAGGATGTGAAAAGAAATTTTTTCAAAAATTGCAATTGATCGGAATTGTTGAAAAAAATACTAAAAGTTGAATTTTTATCTTTTTTATATGGGCCTATATTGAAAATTTAAAAAATACGTTTCGTAGATCTGTGTCAATTAAACATATGCTGAAAATTTCGTCAAAATAGGTCGACGTTGCAATGAGCTACAAACGTTTGAAGATGGTAAAAATTGCAGATTTTCAAGATTTTCGGCAATAAATCGTCGGTAAGGTAGGGAGTGACATTGAAATGGTACGAAATTTTTTTTCGAGTCGCCAAAAATCCTTCTGGCAATCATCATTTTAGTCAGAAAAGAACCTATTCCCAAAATTTCAACCAATTCTGAGCACGGACGTAAACGGAAACTTCGCCAAAATGTTATCTCAAACATTTTACCGATTCTTTAATGTATTTAGTATCACCCGGCGCGCATCATTCTATAAAATGACTAATATTTTGGATTTTCAAGCTTCGAAGGGCTATCGATTGATGCGTAGAAAAATGTTTTCAAAATATGAAACTCGGAAATTGAATTTCGGTCAGGAAAACCGGGTTTCCAGTCTACTGTGGAGCAGAGTTGGGCAAAATGTAATTACAATTACTTACCAATTACTGTAATTTGGAATTGCAGAAATACAATTACAATTACAGTAATTGTAATTGGAATTGCAATTACTTTCGCTCAATCAGTAATTGTGAAAGAAGTAATTGCAATTACTTAACACAATTACAGTAATTTTAATTGAGTCTAACAAATACTTCAGTGTAATTGTTCTTTTAAACCACTAATATTTATATTTTGGACCATTTCACCGTTTTCTTATTGTAATTATAGTCCACTTTTGCACATGTAATTGAAGATGTAATTAATTCTTGTCCAACTCTGCTGTGGAGTAGTGGTAAAAATCGCTTTGTTCCATTACGGACTGGTTCGATGGATAATGGATGGCATGGTAACGCAAAGAACTCACCCTGCCCTTAAACACGAAGGTTTCCCTGCGAATAATGGTGATCGCGTCATAGCTTGTGTCACATTTGTCCGGCACGTCATCCCTCGGTGTTGGTGTCCATCGATACCTTGGTCTTTGCGTGCTCGTTGTGGTCCTCATGGTTGTGGTTGTAGTCGTCGTTGTTGTGTGATGCCTGTGAGGTTTGTGAGGTCTCTGAGGTCGATCCTCCGGCCTTTCCGTTCTATAATCCGGCTTTTGGGGGTAGCGATCAGGGCGACGTGGTCGGTCGTCGCTCGGGTAGTGATTCGGCTTTGTCGGTCTTGTTCTCCATGGTCTGTAGGTCGTAGCGACGCTTGTCGTTGTTGTTCTCGGTGTTGTAGGACGTTCCGGAGGTGGTGGACCACCTGGCAGATTGGCCCACAGTTTCTCCTCGGGAGCGCCTGGAACACGATCATGCGTTCTCCATTAGCCCTAGTTAGCAATGACTGTGGATCTACCGGTTAACATTATAATGAAATTCATAATATAACAATATTTATATTATACATTTATATTATATACAATAATCCCGATTATCGATCGTAAATGTTAAATATTTAATTTGCTGAGATGCTTTCGGCGCTACGTTTCGATCACTTATTGTTAGTAAATCTAACAATTTTGCATATATTATACAGGGTGTCCCACCCGATTTCGACATCTTGATTTTCTCGCTATTGTTACTCGTAGCAAAAAATGTTTCAGCAGAGAGGCTTGAATTTTTTCGTAAGTGGACGCGTAAAAGTCATATAAAGGTCGACTTTGTTTTTCTAAATGGAATGACCGCGACAGTTCTCGCGGTAAGCAGAGATTACACAAGTGAGAAGTCAGCGGGCAATAAACGTAATGCATAATACATCGCGGCGCGCAAAGTATACATCATGCGCAACCCCGCTATCTGCATTATTGCATTATTCAGGAACGTCGTGTGTCCCAGAATCGAATGATAATTAATATTCGCTGGAAACCCACCAATTAGCCGGTTCCGCAGCCAGCTGGAACCGGAAGGGAAAGAGGAAGAGATAGGTCAGAAGAACGGATAAACAGATAGAGAGAGAGAGAGAGAGAGGTGTATACTAGACGCTGATACCGGGATCTGCCCGCCCGGTCTAATCTCATCCCTTAACCGCCGCGGCGCAATTAGAATGACGACTCTCGATAATTGCCAGTATCGTCGTCCTTGAATTTCGAGCAGCGGTTTTAGCCACGCCGACGCCAACGCCGACGCCAACGCCGACGCCGGAGATACTCGTTTAAGGAGACTCGTTCAAAGTAATTACCGCAATCACGACAAGCAGATTATGGAGTACCTTACGGCGGCGTTTCGGCAGCCCCCGACGGCCGGGGTCGTTGCCACGGTCACTCTGCGGATTATTACTAATCGCAGTCGATCGAATGTCCCCAGTGGTCACCATTTTTTCAACTATGTAGATTATCATCACATTGTAATTAGTAGAACACATAATGTGTTTGAACATTATCCTTTTTATTAATGTGTTTACTAGTCAATATATTATACAAGAAATTTGGAATTTTTGTGCGAAATAAATATAGGTTCACCGAATCATTTTCTAGTTGAATTAAAAAAAAAGTATTACGAATGTAATTAGAAATTAATTAACCCTCACCGGTCCCTTATTTCACGAAGCGAATCTGTCCCTCGGTGTCAAATTGACACAATGATAAAAAATCGATGAAATAATAAGGTAAACAGTTACTTTTCGATGTTCTTTTTTGTAGGAACGTATAAGAATTAGATGTTAGATACGTTGGCATTGATGCCGATCGATTTGTTATTAAGGACCGACGTTCGTTTGAATTTGTATTTGGAATCAGTTTGGAATAAACTCCTATATTTTTTATTTAAATCGATGAGAGTTAACATTCACATCTCAGGTTTTTGCGGATATACATATATTTCGCATTAAAAAAATAAACGCGACCTAATCTCTATCGATTCTGAGTAAGCCCTTGTTCTTGAATATAGGTCCTTTGTTTCGACACATATCCCCGGAAGGGTCAAGTGTCACCAACGTAACAGGGGTTATGGTCTGGACACTTCTTGATGGCCAAGGTGAAACCTCATACTGCCATTCTGTTTCCCGCAAATGGTCTAGGAAATTACTATAATGTTTGACGAGTCGAAACGTAAGTGAAGAAATACCGATTATTTCTTCGCGTATTAATCCTTTCAGGTCCAGCAAGCACGAGACCGTCTATCTCGAAGCTCCTTCACTTTGATCTTGTTATTATCCGATGTTCACGCCGTCAGTACTTCGTGTCGTTTCCCTAGCTCAATGGCGGAGTACGCGAATGACAGTGTGACTTACAATTAAGTGACACTCTCCGCGATGCTAATGCATTTTTAACGTAGCTGCCGAGTCGGCAGATCGAACGCGGAAGTCTAACGAGGGAGCATGAAATAGTCGATTCGAAGAATTTCAACATTGCTCCCGTTCCGCGACCTTTTCTGTTATGTGGAAAACAGAACAAATTCACGAACAGCCTTTCACCTTTTCTACTGTATTTTCGTACCGTAGTTGATTGGTCTCGAAACGTCGAAAGACTTCAATTAAAATGTTTTTATTCAAATTTTAAAATGTTCTCATTCGGATTTTAAAATGTATTTATTCGAACGTACCGATACAAATTTCAATATTTAAAATGTACGTTCATTTTACGCAGTTGAATGTAAAATTGAGCAAGAATGTGTTACTGAAATGCAATGAAAGTTGTAGAGAAAGAAATGAATGATTTGAATGGCTTTCATTGCCATGTATTGATGGATTTCGAATTTCTTGTACTTTTGTCTCCCTATTGTACCTCCAGAACATCCTCAACGGAAACAGATTAAAGTGATGCACCCGTTATGAC
The DNA here is from genome assembly GCF_051020765.1 of Lasioglossum baleicum. Classification (NCBI taxonomy): domain Eukaryota; kingdom Metazoa; phylum Arthropoda; class Insecta; order Hymenoptera; family Halictidae; genus Lasioglossum; species Lasioglossum baleicum. The sequence goes on from NC_134934.1 coordinate 9,404,629, forward strand.
GTATCGGGCCGAATTAATTAAAATGATCACAAACTGTGAGAAACTGGGTTACTGGGCGGATATCGTTATTTGAAATTAAAATTTTTTAGTTCTTTATGAAAGAAGAGCGTGCTTCATTGAACTGAAAGCGTTTCACATTTGCGAGATAACGCTCTAAAAATTCGCCACGTAATTTATTCAAAGCAGGTTATTTCGAATTGGGTCGACCAATCAAATTTCTACAGTCACCAGTTACTGTTTTATTTATATTTACCATTACTGTTTTTTATTTAAAATCTTATGAGATTATTTAAAATCTATATGCCAAATCAACGTTTGTTTGGTTACACTAGTAATTAAACACCAACGTCTTATTACGACAGCAATGGTGTTTTAAAATTATTTAAATGGAAATATCTCCTGAACTACTAACTTGTCCAGCTGCATCGATTGATGTATTAAAAAAATACCTCATTCCATTAAAAAAAAAAAGAAATAAAGGTGACCTTCATATCTCTAAAAAAATTACATAAAAACAAAAATTTTTTTGCATCGTATGAGCCCCATTTTAGCATTCAGCTTTGTCCTTCAGACATTTGACGTATCTTTGAAAACAACAAAGATATCTGAGGTGGCAACGTTAGGTGACTCACCCACAGGGTGATAAAACATAAGGGTGGTCCACGCAACTTGCACACCTATAATAACTTCCAAAGTATGCGTTGCACGAAAAAGTTTTGTATACAGAAGTTGCATAGTCTGAAGGGGTACATTATGTAGTGTATTTATTTTTTTTACAGGTGGAAGCGTTTTACAGATTTGAAGGTCGACTTTGTTTTTTTAAATGGAACACTATATTTTTTGCAGCAAAATATGGAAGAATGTCGAATTCTGAGTAAAAAAGTATTGACCTTCATCAGCCCTAAACCTAATAATTAACGAGTAAAATTTTCAGGAAATAAAGTGAAATTACTCGTTGATTATTAGGATTAGGGCTAATAATGGTCAATACGTTTTTATTCAGAATTCGACATTCTTCCATATTTTGCTATAAAAAATATAGTGTTCCATTTAAAAAAAACAAAGTCGTCCTTCAAATCTGTAAAACGCTTCCACCTGTAAAAAAGATAAATACACTACATAATGTACCCCTTCAGACCATGCAACTTCTGTATACAAAACTTTTTCGTGCAACGCATACTTTGGAAGTTACTATAGGTGTGCAAGTTGAGTGGACCACCCTGTACATATATGAAATTTTGTGTGCGTACAACAGTGGCTTATCATTTTGTCCACCACAGTGTATATGACGCGCGAAGAAGAGATCAAGTCAGTAGGATTCATAAAATATGAACGGCATCTGGAAGGTATCAGTGGAGATGAAATTTCGCAGATACCGAGCTAAGCGCAGTAGCGTCAGATAAGGTCGGAAGGTTGGCAAGCTGCAAAAAGAAAATCGGAAAATGTTCACCAGGGAACAGAAATTCTTGTTTCCGTGGGGGAGGTTTCGTGTATCAGGTATCGAGAAGAAACACAATGCACCAAGGAAATAAAGGAGAAGTGTTTCATGACATTGTCATAATCGAAAGGAAAATATAAGGGTACATATTCACCCGGAAACAAATATTTTTGTGCAAACTAAACAGACAGACAGACAAGAAAGCGAGCAAATAAAAACGTAGTAAAAAATTGTGTCCCGTCTCTACGATAAATGCAAACGAATTCCCCCGACGCTTTTGCGTTTATAGAGGATTTACTGTATTTCTATTTGTATGTACGATTAATTTAGAAAACAAGTAAAGCGATTTGTATTGCTTTTTGTTTCCCAGTTAAAACATTTCGTACATTCGAAAATTGTTCTTATTCTTCGACTATACTGAAAGAAAATGCAGTTCGTTTAATTTCCATGCTCCGTTGAGAGCTTGCTTTATAAAGTTCGAATCGCATTCCAGTTATTTCATGTCAGCTCGATTGTTTTAATCTGCATTTATACGTTACGGAAAATATATGCAAATATTACGTCGAGGGCAATATTTGAGGATTTGTCACGGGAGAAATTTTTGCTGCAGGGTATGACATGATTGCCGCGTATTTTTCAGTTAGAAGCGAACGTTTACATAATATCATTGTTCGCAATATTCAACTGGGACGGCCACACGCAAACACAAAACTGTGTAACGAAGTTAAATGGCAACGAGCCGAGCGGTAGCTTAATAGTAAACAAATATGAGCTTTTCAACTTTGACTGTACGTTTCAATTACGAGATTTGCACAAAGGGATATAACTCTGATTATTAAGTGAATAAACGGCGACCGTGCCAATCCATGGATTTACATTGTGCACGTGAAACCATTTTAACTTCTTTCAAGTAAATAATCACCGTAATTAAAGCCACATTAAAATCAATAGTACTTTTTACCTTTTTTACTTTTTACTAGTCGATGACTGCGAACCCGAAAAATTGCTACTAGTTTACATGATCATAACTAGACTGCGTACATACAAAGTTCCTTTCTAAATAACTAGAATCTTACTAGATTTTGGGTCGAAACATGGGTTTGCGCCCAGAAGTTGTTTGACCTTATTTGAGCAAATTTTGGGCTGGGTGAGGGCTCATTCGAAAGAGGAAGGTTCACCGCATGGTGCTCTGGTCATCTCATCAGTCAAAAAAGGCTTTTGGAGACAGAAAAATACATTGAAGTCTGCGGGATTTTTTCTCGATTTTTTCCCTACTTTGGACACTCATATTATTAGATATAAACATGATCTCGTTAACCTCATGACCAGAGCACCATGCGGTGAACCCTCCTCTTTCGAATGAGCCCTCACCCAGCCCAAAATTTGCTCGTATAAGGACATTTCGACCCATTTTTCTAGTGAGATTCTAGTTATTTTCTAGTTACGATCCGAGCCTATACTAGCCCCTTAAATCGTTAAAATCCTTCATGAATAGGCCCCTTAAGCCTAGTGTTAAAGTTATTGTTACGAATCGGACGTGTTTCACGTGCAACGATCGCGCGGCACTCGACGTGTCAATAATGCGGATGAAAGGGGAAATGGGAAATGAAAGCGAGTAAAGAAAAAGCCGACGGAGAACGATGAGCAAAAGGAGAAAATCACGTGGACGAATATAATCGAGATGCTCGGGGGTGGGGCGAAGGGGATGAAAGGAAAACAAAGTAGGATGTGGGCGAGAGGGAGGGAGGACGCCCGAGCAAAATGAGTCGAGGGCAAAGAGAAAGCGAGGAGATAGAGGCAATGGTAGGGGAGAAAGGAGTTGGCGGAACGTGGAACACGCGCGCGTGCGATTCTTTGGGATCTGCGAAGCTTTTTCGGAACGCTAAATCATTCGAATATACGGTCGACATCATGCTGGAAGCGAAGGGAAGGGCGGGTCTCCCGTTCCTGTATATTTTATTCACGTTTCATTTCGCCCCGTTGTTATACTAACCGCGGGGACGTCTTCCTGCGCCGCGCCGTGCCGCAGCCCACCGTCTGCGATTATCCTACGAAATTGTTTTTTCCGATTTATCGTGAAATTCGTCGGCCAGTCATATATTTTTCAAACTTCAATTACCCGCTGCCCGCGTTCGTGCTGTCAAGATTTGCGTGCAAAGCGGCGACCCGCCCGCGTTCCTACCTCCACCGGTCTACGCGAAACCACCGGGAAAACCAATCGTTTCGCCGCGCGCCGACACGATCTTACTAATTCAATCGCACCGGCAACTTTATATGGGCTCTCCTCAAAGGAATGCCGTCACATGCCTGTATACAGCGTGTCCCAAAATTCGTGAACTTCCCGAAAGGGGATGGTTCCTGAGACCATTTCAAGCGACATTTTCCTTTGCAAAAATGTTATCCGCGGCTTTGTTTCGGACTTATTAACGAAAAACAGGGACCAATCAGAGCGCGACCGAGATACAAGACATCTAGACAACTTGCGTCTAGGTCGCGCTCTGATTGGTCCCTGTTTTTTTGTTAATAACTCCTACGCAAAGCCGCGGATAACATTTTTGCAAAGGAAAATGTCGCTCGAAATGGTCTCAGGAACTACCCCCTTTCGGGAAGTTTACGAATTTTGGGACACCCTGTATACCGTGTTTTCGAAATCGCGATGCATGTGTCTCGGTGGCGATTCTACTCTCTCCCCGACGGAAAATCATTCGATCAAGAATATGATTGTTGAACGAATTATTTGTGTGAACGTTAAATACGAAAAAATTGTATTGGATGTATGTAGACATATAGAATAAAATACAGTAAATCCTCTATAAACTTAAAAGCCTCGTAGAGGTTCTTTTGCATTTTTCGTAGACGGGACACTATTTTTTTGAGCTTCGAAGGCGAAGGTGAAGAAGGACAGCGCGTGTAAAGAGAGACCGCGAGCGGGCGACTCTCTGCGACTCTTCCTTTCCCATACGCTGTCCTTCCTTGCGCCCGAAACGTTCGTCGTCAATTAAACCACTAAATACAGTTGAAATTATATCGTGTTTGGTCTTATTTTAATCAGAAAAATGCCACAAATACATCGGCGGAAGTTTCATAAAAAAATAAGTAATTGTTTCGTAAGCGAATTGTCGCCGGGCTTAATCAAGTTTAGTGTGACTTGATCATCCCAAGGATAGCCGTTCTATCCTTGAAAAAGGACCGGATTGAATGGGTGCCAAAAATATGAGCGAATCCTTCGTTTGAAGGGCAGATCCGTTAATGTGTACAAAAGTCGGCGTGAAAATGCACGCGCGAGCGATTCCGTTCAAAACTGACCAGTCTTTGAGACGGACTATT